>NC_135499.1:155536066-155688566 GCF_052857255.1 Amblyomma americanum | reverse complement strand
TGGTTGGTCACGTGATGCGAAGCAGCTGCCAGCGGCGCGGCGCCATGGCTGATCACGTGGTTCGTCACGTGGTTGGTTACGTGACCAAGTTCCACTCAACCAGCTGTGGCTACCGCATCACTCTAGGTTTAACCAAAGCTAAACCATCGCCAATTTTTGTTTTCATCCTCAAGTAGCAGTGTTGAAAGTCAGCGCTCGTCGTGTCGCCTTCTCATTTCGCGTTCCCATATACGTTCTGCGCTGCTTTTTGAGGACAGCAGGAAGTGTATGGCATTGGTGTTCTTTCCTCAGGTGGCCCAAACATACTGAATTGGTATCGTGTTGGAAAATTTGCTCAAATATGCAGTTGTCGCAAACGCTGAGTCCGCTCATATTTATATTGGAGTGAATTGGTAAGCTTACGAATAGAAGGAAAAAAGATAATGTGCATACTACTTTCCTACATAATGCGAAACGCCTGCTTTCACATACATCGACAAATTGGTTCCAGTGGACGCAGCGAGTATCACCGATTTGGCACTGGTCGAAGGAACGAAATCACGATGACTGACTCATAGTGAACTCACAATGGAAGACTATCTTTCATATTCCCGCGAATCTTTGTAGTGCATCTTCATTGTTAGAATCTGCCGGCACGCCGCTTTATCGCTTTGCGATGCAAGACGCGACCAGATTTATCTTGATTGTTCGCGCTCAGACAGAGCCGATTCTAGGTTGCTCCAGAATGTTGTAGTAGCTTTGCACGCCGTATCTCGAAAGTTCGCTGCCAGCTTTAAACTAAGGAGGGCCGAGAGCGGCGGGGATTCTGTTCGACGACCGCCGAGCACGCTACGCCACCGCCGAGTTATTCAGTCCATTGCGGGCTGTTGCGATGTGGGGACCTGGGCCGCGACTGGACGAAACCACGGTCAAGACGACGGCCGCTTCCACCGCCACCACCAGGACAGGACTGTCAACGAGTTAAGGAGCTTGGTGATGGGAGGAAGGTTACGAGTGGGTTTGTTTACAGTTTTACAAGCGTAAAGATAAAAACTGGGATTCCTTTGTGACTGCACTCGCTGTCGAGTTTTTTAGAGTTCCTCTTTCCTAAATTCTCCAGGTTGAGGACGCCTCCGCCGAAGTGGGAGTGGCCTCAAACTTTCACTTGTTCGCACAAACTCACACAACCGCACATATGGACACGCCCCCGTCACTTGTTGAGCCTGGGATAGAGGAGGATGCCGTCGGAGTAATGTCCGCTGGCCAACTGAAGGTTCCCACGCGCTGCCGACACCTGTTCTTCATCATATGACAACCGACGCGCAAGGCTATAACGCAAGGTCGGGAAGAGAGGCCGAAAGCGGTCCATTGTCCTTAGAGATGCTTGCGATCGTTGGAAACGATGACCGCCAGCCCACCGCTGTGCTCGGCACGCCGAAGAGCCACCAGGAACGAGGCCCTTTTGTTCCCCGCAATAGTCACGGCGATTGGGGAATATAACGTCCGCTTTCTCGCCGCAGCGGCATCGGAGGTTCGGAAAGGGGACCGGTTGTGCTCAAATTTCAGGCCTCCGCTCTTTTCAGGTGCCACACTCCGACCAGGCAAAGCATGGCAATTGGAACCAGCTTACACCTGGGTCCTCTTCGTGTGGTGCTTGACGGCAGGTCTGGGAGCGATCATCGTCGAGTTGCTCAGAGACACCCAGTAGAAACAGCTTTGCTGGCTGCCAACAGGCAAGTCTTGCAGTCACCGTTGCTAATAATCAGGTATGTTCTTTGCCATCTTTAACAGAGCGCAAGTCAGCCTAAATACAGTCTTGTTTAGACGCCATTTTATATGTCGTTCTGCCCCCGGATTGCAGTCACCACTTCGCGACAATGTTATTACATTAAAAAACAGCAGAAGAGCAAGTAAAGTTGCATACACTATTTTTGCTGCTATATCTGTTTTTTTTCAGCCTTTTAGATCCGATACTTGATAATTATGTGATCTACTTTACAATGGCACATAGTTATGAGGTGAGAACTTTTATCATTCAAAAAATAAATGAATTTCTGATTCCAGCTGCATTGCTCCTAAATTTCTGTCAAATATTTACGACGAAATCGCCTCGTCATGTACTTTCGGCTTTAAAAAGATACTAAAACATTTTAAAACAATCAGACTCGTCATGCCATCTGAATAGAGTCGCGAACCAATCACGGTACCCCATCGCTGTAATTAAATGACGCTCCCGCTCGCATACAAAGATTAAAAGGCACCTTAATCAAAGCGACAATATTGACCACATCTCTAATGAGTCATTAAATAGAAGTTTTGCTAGTCCGCGCTGATTAGAGCACGTTGTCGACTGCCGTTAATTAAAGGGCACTCAAACGACTCGGATACATCAAGGGCAATCTCGGCAAGTGAGCTTAATCTTATTCCCGGCGCATTTGTACGGCAGACATCGTGTGTTTCTTCAGGTCAGAATGAACGCTTCGCAACGCGCCGCAAACGCCTGATTAAAGGATAGGATAACTTTATTGAGCTCTAGCGTGAGTGCTTTTATGCGGTTCAGATGGGTCAATCTCCGGAACCCTCGGTTGCCTCTATTCCAGGGCTCCGCTGGATGGTGCCGTTAGCTGAGCTCGCCGTATCAGACCGATCTGGTCGTCGCGAGAGTCGCTGGAGAGCATACCCTTCCATTGCGTCCCACTTGGGTTTGGTATAATTGGAACGACGTCGACTCTGACATGACCATGTTATGTGAGTTAGTATAGGTTTTTCATGGTACCACGGACACTTGTTTTCGTAAAGTGTGGGGTTTTATTTCGGTTTGGATATGACCCCGTTTGTAGTCGTCTCCATGTGACAGCCTCTTCTTTGTTTAAATATTTGTGCCGTGGTGGGTACCGCATCTTGCTGCCTTTGTAGTTGTTTAGTATGGCCGAGTATTCCTGAGGTACTGGCAGGGATTCCTCAAGGTCATTTACGTTGGATGCTCGGTAGTTATTATATATCCTCGAGCTATGATGTCTGCCTCTTGGTTTCCTTCACCCCCGTGTGCCCCGGTACCCAGATGATCTTATGTTTGATCGGTTCTGCATCTGTTTGTTGTGTCTTGCAGTCTACAGAGCGGAGTATGCGGAGCGCTCTGTGACCGACTCTGCCGCAGAAAGTTGCGGCAGGCTGCTTGTGAGTCAGTAAGAATTTTCAGTGACCGCCCAATCCGATAGCCCTCCGCTGCCGCTAGAGCGACGGCCGCTTCTTCAGGCTAGGCTATTGGGCAGTCTTGCAATCAGACGCTGGTAATCTCGTGTAATTCCGAGTTGACTACAGTTACCACTGCGTTGTTGGTGTCTTGCCCCCTGGTGATGGCGAATGTGGCACCGTCCACGTACACTGTTGTATCCTGGGATGCGCGTGCTTTCTGTAAGCGGTCGGCCCTTGCCTCTCTGTGGTTTTTGTGGTGGTTGGGGTCCATATTTCTTGGTATAGGTGCCACCCTGAGCGTGCTGCGGTACTCATCGGGGATTGTTTCGGTTCGTAATATTTCCCGAATTTGCTTGGTGTAGCCCAGTTTCTTTAAGAGAACTCTGCGGGTGGGAGTCTGCTGCAATGTGCGCATTTGGGCGACGTGCTGCGCATCCCGTAGTTCTTCGAATGTGTTGTGCAGTCTGTGGGGACCTGCCCTGCAGCCCCCTGAGTTTGCTTTCCCGCGAGGCACCGTGCAGCGGCTGTTTCACCTCGAGGCTGAACGCATTGCCTTGTCAGTTACATTAACTGGCAAGAGAGGGCGCCAGCATCGCTGCGGAGGAGACTGCCAAAGCCCGCGCGCGGTAGAGGGGGTTGGGATCGTCGGCGCGGGCGGACGTGTCGCTCGCGGCTCCGCTCTTCGGCGGCGGGGCGAGGAAGCGACGGGGAGACAGGCTCCCGTACTCGTCCCGTCCGGCCTTCGGAGTATATATCCCTTGCCCTAGCGCGGGCGAACATTCGCTCGGAACCTTGCTGGTGAGTCGGACGACCTTGATTCATTAGCGTACCTTGTTGCTAGCTGGCTTTATTGTTTCTGTAGCAATAAATGCCTGTTTGTGTCAGCCAATGTGTCGTTCTTTTGTTCCCACAGAGCAAGGCCCGCCGTGTTCAGCGAGCGCTCGGTATCGTACGCGATCACGGGGTGGGGTCCGGGCGGCTTTGAACCGTGTCAGCCGCGATTGAGTGGGGAGAACGTATTTATCTCCCCAATTCAACCCCACAAGCCCAAGGCTAACAGGTTTTCAGTTGAAGTGGTATGGGGTAGTCGAAGCGCAATTTTATACGCTTTGCGTAAAATAGCGTCCGCCTGTTGTATTTCACATTTGATATGGTTGTAGTACGGGGGACTGTACGTCACCCGGCTGACCACCAGGCTCCTGACCGGCTTGAGTGTGTCCTCTTCGCGCGTGCTATGACATCTATGTGAGATGCGCGTAATCATGCGAGCCACTTAGAGTGCAGATGCCTTTCATAGTGCAAGGTTATGAGCACCACGTTGATTTGACTTTATCCATATCCCTAGCACTCGTGGCAGGCAAGTGAGCCTTTGCTGTGGGATTTCGCTCCATTGTGAGTGGACATGGGCAAACTGGCAAATCAATGACTCTACAAAAGCCGCGAGGAGCCCCGACTCTGTAAGAGCCGCTGATCAGTTTTTGCTGAGTTAAAGCGCTTAAAAACGGAATAGCACACATAGAGGGCACATTAGGAATCACTCTGGAATATATCACGAAACATATGACGAGGCCTAAAATAGTGATACGTGATTCGACGTTTACTTCGTGATCCAAAGGCCAATATGGCGGAGTGTGTGGATGACATGTGATATTTTGGGATCTTCTGAGAATGAAACAAAAACGGTCATATTCTTCAGAAGCGGGCTTCGTGTGGGTGGATATTGTAAACCAGAAAACCCAGAGCCCGTAGAGTTAACTGAGTGAAAGTGAAAATTCTATCGGTCCTGTACTAACTCTAAATGAAGACAAAAAAACCAAGATACCAGAACAATAAGAGAGAGCCGCCGTGGTGGCTGTGTGGTTATGGCGCTCGGCTAAGTGGTACAATTGGTAGTTGGGGAAAGGAAATGACGCAGTATCTGTCTCACATCTCGGTGGACACCTGAACCGCTACATAAGGGAAAGGATAAAGAAGGAACTGAGAGTAGAAATGAAGAAAGAGGTGCGTAGTGGAGGGCTCCGAGATAATTTAGACCACTTGGGGA
Source organism: Amblyomma americanum (assembly GCF_052857255.1). Lineage (NCBI taxonomy): Eukaryota > Metazoa > Arthropoda > Arachnida > Ixodida > Ixodidae > Amblyomma > Amblyomma americanum. The sequence goes on along the minus strand of NC_135499.1, from coordinate 155,683,348 downwards.
TCTTTAACATGCACTGACGTCGCACAGCACACGGATGCAAGATCGGAGGCTTGGTTGTCTAAATTATTCCAGAGCCCTGCACTGCCGGACCCCTTTCTTCCTTTCTTCTTTAAGTTCCTGCTTTGATCCCTGGCCTAATGGCGCGCTTTAGGTTCCCACCGAGTTGGGCGGCAGATACTGAGCAGTTTGCTTTCCTAGAAAAGCGGTTTTCTAATTTTCAATTTCGACTTTACTTTTATTTCACTAAAGCGTCGTCAAACCTTACGCTTGTAGCGTGGGCAGATTGTGTCGTTTAAGCTTTAAATTATCTCGTTACCTATCTGATTGAGGTCTCTTTGTATATAAATATGGAGTTGAAAATTAACGCAGAATTAGATATGCTGAAATACCGTATGTGATATGCCCTCACGCGAGGAAGAAGCTTTGCAAAAATTTAGGATGTTTAAGAAGAAGATGTTTACTTTAAAAGGCAGTGCAGATTAGAGCCTAACCTGTAATGACATTTTTCGCATAATCGTGGGGAAGACATTGAAGATCCCGTAGAATATCTGATACGGGTCCCAATTGGACTTCTTTTTGGAAATGTGGCCGAGTGTTTGAAGGTTGCTTCACTTCCGCCACCGGTTAGCCTGGTATTGCCCTTACTCCGGGATCGGCCTGGGTCATTATACCGCGTGTCTTTTCTATCCTGTCTATCCCATCTTTGAACTCTCCTACTATCTGCATTGGTAGCGATTGTGGCTCGGTTTGAGCCAGTGGGCTGGCCTGTGCACTTTCCTTTTCTTTCTTCCTGGCAACAACAGACAGACAGACTTCGGCTCTTGATGTTTGTGCTGCGAGTTCGTGTTTGTTCACGGAGGTTTCATTTTAAACCGTTCTGAAGCGTTTACTTATTTGTCGCCATGTACACGGATGCATAGCGACCTCAAAGAGATGTTCCCTCATAAGATGTTATAACAAACGTTTTGTTATAAGAAGGAACCGAGAAAGCGGCGCGAATTGTACCGGCGGCTCTGTGCTAGAGCGCTCTGCTAGTAGACCGGAATACACGGGTGCGAACCCAGGCATGGTTGCCGAGCTTCGATGAGGGCAATATGCAAAAGTCGCCCTTGTGGTGTGTCCTGTCAGTGCATGTTAAATATCCCCTAGTGCTCGTAATCCTGTCCGAGCTCTACGCTACTGTTCCTTTCTTCTTTCACTCGGCCCCCCTAATTTTTTAAACGAGAATTCTTGCCTGATAGCATCGATGGACGAAGGTGTGGTGAAGGATGAAGTAATATGAAAGTAATTGTAAAAGGTTACATGATTTTATAAGTCCAGTAGTCAGCGATGGTATGGTCCCTGTGTCCAGGCAATCTATGAAGCAGGGTTGCTCGAAGACCCGCTACCTTCAGGCGCCGGGAGGATCGCTGTGAGCGCTCGGAGCGAACGGCCGCACCTAGCATGCGCTCCGTTTTTATTCGGCAAAATCCCGTGTTGCCGGCCACTTAGGTTTACCTTTTTTGCCCTGGAGGAACAACTACCGCTTCAGACCCGGTGTTGTGTTTTTGCGACCCAGGCAGGCAAGTTTTTTTTAAGTTTTTGACCAATTTCGTTTGGCCACGAAAGCATCTGCGGCAGCTAAGCCTAACAGCTGCCGCGCGTCCTCGGCGCGTTCGCACGCAGCTACGGCGGCGCCGCCGCGTTCCGCTGAGACCACCTACGACTATGCCGTACACTGTGGAAGGCACCGACATTACAGCCGCGGAGTTATCCGATGGCACATGGACGGCGTTCGAGACGCAACGCCGGTACCGAAGACCATCTCCGATTCACCAACAACCCGCTGGAGCCAAGACTATAGCCTCGACACCTGCTATCCCGAAACCGCAACCTCTGCCCTCCACCGCCGACCAAGAAGCGTCCGCTTCCCCGCCTGCCCTCGGGAGACCTCAAGATAGTCCTCCGCCCGCAGGGCACACTCAACCTCCAAACCGTCGGCCCGCACGACTGGCTGTTGCCATCTACGAAGCCGCCAAAGTCGACAAACGCTTGGCAGTCACTGCCGACCAGGTCCAGATTCACCCCACTAACAACACAGTCACAGTCAGCACGCCTGACCGTGCTCGTGCAATGTCTTACGCCAAGGTCCGAACCGTTAAGATCGACACCACAGATGTACCGGTCACCGCCTATGCCACAGCCTCGGATAATTCCGGGCGGCGGATTCTGTACCTGGCCTACAGCTACGAAAGCGATGCTGAGATCCTCGCCGAGCTTCGGGCTCGCAACTCCGACCTCCCCATCGTTGCTGCGCGCCATATGGGCCAGAGACGACACTTTGTCGTCACTTTCGCTAACACCAAGCTTCCCCGATACATGCGGTACTTGTGCTTTACCTTCGAGGTGTTCTCTTACAAGGGGCGCCCGGAGGCGTGCTTCAACTGTCGCATCTGGGCCACAGAGCGGACGTGTGCCCTCAACCACGCCAACCCACTTGCCGGCGCTGCGGCGTGGCCCATGAGACCCAAGCAGCCAGCCAACCACCCACCTGTCAAGCCACGTGCATCGTGTGCAAAGGCCCACATCCCACCGGTAGCAAGAGCTGAAAATACCGTTTCGTGGCCACCAACCGGCCCAAATCATCCCATTCATCTACGGATACTGACACCGACTCCGTAAACCTTGTCGCATGGCCGCCAGTCCCGTTCCCGAGGCCGCGGCCACCAACAATGACCCCCAAGAGATTACTCTTTCCCGCCACTGCGAAGCAGCAGCTCCAGCTACAACAGCCGTAGCCGCTCCTTATCACGCTCTCGGGATTCCCGGGCTAACTCCGACCAGGCTGGAGAGCAAGCCCGCCAAGCAAGTCGGGTGGAAGACTCCTCCACCAGCTACAAGCCAACTGGCCAATCCGCAGGTAAGAAAACTGGCAGACGAGCTCAAACACATACAGCTCTAGTTGGCAAACGCCAATGCTAAAATTCACAGCCTGGAGTCCGTACAGGCACACCAAAAACCGCAGCCGCAGCAGATGGCTCGCGTTCCCCACCCCGATCATACCAATTACTCCAACATGGACACCAACCAGCCAAAATGCACTAAGCGCAAGGCTCCTCCACCTCCGACAGTGATGCAAATTCGATGCCTTTGACGCTCGTATTCCTAAAATAGAGGACGCCCTCCAACGGCTGACCCCCACTATTGACCGTCCCATTGACGGCTGTTCCGCCATGGCAGCCAATACCCACACCCTCACTATCAGTCTCGACCGCCTTACGGGCCCCCCGCAAATGGTCGATCGACCTCAGCACTCCCCCCCCCCCCCCCCCCCGCGCACTCAGTCGCCTTGTCCGACTCCCGCGCCCGAGAGTGCAGTCCCGCGCGCGTGTGCTGGCGGTATTCTCAAAACCGCCATAACGCTTCCGCAGCGCCCCGAACCCTACACGAAACGCAATGGCTAGCGCGCCCATCACGGTATGGCAGTGGAAAAGCAGGGGCTTCAAGGCAAAGCGGATAGCCTTGGAGTACACCCTGCAGGCACAGTCATACACACCCCACATTATCGCGCTCCAAGAAACGTACACTGACACCAAACTCACCAGCTATGCCGCCTACAACCAACCGGTGACGTCGGATCTCCGCCCGAGTACCGCCATCCTAGTGCACCGCAACTTCAAAGCCAATAAGCTCGATCTCGACTACGCCGAAGTCCCGCACACTTTCGTGCAGGTCCTTCCCAACATCCGAGCCCAATCCCCGCTCAACATCTTAAAAATGTACAGCCCCCCAAGTGACAAGAGCACTAAGATAGCCACTCCCCTCCGCAAGGCCTGTGCAGCCGCGCCGAACGAGATGCTACTTATAGCGTACGACTTTAACGCACCTCACGCCGAGTGGGGCTAAACTCGCAAAGCCTGTGGTCGCAGAGCTGTGGGAGCCAAGCTTTGGGAGACAGCCCAGACACTGGGTCTCACGCTACTCCTCGACCCCGAACGTCCCACCCTTTTCGTCAACAGCGTCACGCAAGACAGCTGTCCGGACCTCACTTTCGCCCTCAGTAACCCAGACGCGTGTTGGGAAAATCTCGGTGTGAACATAGGTAGCGATCACTATGTTCTCAGCACTACCTTTACAGCCACGCACAGCAAGGCCACCCGTCGCACTGTCGCACACACCAACTGGGACGCTTTCCGATACGTGCGAGCTGAGCGTCCGCAGAGCCCCATAACCGACCTCGACACATAGAGAGAGACACTGCTCCGTGACGCCGCCAACGCCACCTCCATGGCCACCCAGGAGGAGGTTGCCCCACCCCCGATGCCAAACTCATGCACATGTCGGAGGCCCAGCGCAGCCTCCACGCTCGCTGGCTCAGGCGCAAACACAACCGTCCTCTCAAGCTTCGCCTCGCTCGCCTCGAAGGAGAGATCGAAGCCTACTTTCCCAAACTTAGTCAGGAGCAATGGCACCAGACTTGCGACCGCCTCAACGGGCAGTTGGGATGCAAGAACACGTGATTTCTGCTCAAGTACTTGCTTGGTCCGACACACACCAAGTCTGCATCCCCCAAGAATCTCAACCGCGTCATACACGCGTTTCAAGGCACCAACGAGGAACACCTTGTTACCTTGAAAGACAAATACATCAACACCTCCACAGACATACCCATCCCCTCGGAATACACGGGATCTAAGAACCCAAACATGGACAGAGACATCATGGCGTCGGATGTCCGCGCTGCCCTGAACCACATCAAGACTGCCGCGGCCCCCGGCGACGACCGCATCACCAACAAAATGCTGCTCAACCTTGACGACCATTCAGTCGAAGCACTTGCGGACCTTTTCAAACACCACTTGCATAAAGGTCGCCTTCCAGACTCCTGGAAACATGCCAAGGTAATCTTCATACCCAGACTAGGCAAACGACTCGAGTTAGGCAACCTCCCGCCAATCTCCCTCACATCTTGTCCGGGGTAGGTTATGGAGCACATAATTCTACACCGACTTCACACCCATGTAGCCAAGGAGGACCTCCCCCCCCCCCCCCCCCCCCCATCACTATGATTGGTTTCCGGGCTGGACTGTCCACCCAGGACATCATGTGGCAGATACAACACATGCTCGACCCGGGTCCCATCCAGGCCGCGCGCAGCATTCTCGGCCTCGACGTCAGTAAGGCGTTTGACAACGTGTCGCACGCATCTATACTGACCAATCTCTTCTAGATGAATGTAGGCACACGCACCTACAACTATATTGCCAACTTTCTCCACAACCGCACTGTAGAACTCCACATTGGAGACCTCGGCAGCGACAAAATCACCAGGGGGGACACCACAGGGAGCAGTCTTGTCCCTGTTCCTCTTTAACATCACTATGCGAGGCCTCCCCTCACTTCAGGACATCATACCCCATATAAACACTAACTGTACGCCGACGATATAACCCTTTGGATCAACTCCGGCTCGGACGGGGAGATACAAGACAGTCCAACAGGCAATCGACACCGTCCACGCTTTCGTGCAGGCGAACGGTCTCGTTTGCTCTCCCACCAAATCCGACTTGTTAGTCATCCGGGATAGGCGGGTTCGCCAACCCATTCCCGACCTTGTAGTGCCGATCACACACCACATCGACATCCTCCTCTTACCTCCCGTGCAGACCATCTTCGTGTGGGGTATGCTGGTGCAGAACAACACGCAGTACTCTGAAGCCATCCAACGCCTCCGAACCACCGCACACCAGATCAATAGCCTTATCCGCCGCATCGCCACTCGCTGCAGAGGCATGCGGGAGACCGACCTCTGCCACCTCACGCAAGCCTTCCTTCTTAGTAGGATTGTCTACTCTTTCCCCTATTACCACATGCGCCGCAAAGATCAAGAGACCGTAAACAGCGTCATCCGCTCGGCGTACAAGGCGGCAATGGGACTGCCCCAGTTCGCCAGCACGCAGCGTCTGCTCCAGCTCGGGGTATGCAACACCCTCACAGAGCTTATAGAAGCACACACGACTGCCCAGATACATCGCCTTTCTCGCGCCAAACACGGTCGTTACATTCTCGACGGTCTTAACATCAACCCTATAGGTGATATCCACCTCACTTCTCCTCTTCCAACTGGAGCGTATAGTCGGCTGATCGTCAAACCCATGGCCAAGAACATGTTGCCCGGCCGCCACGATACGCGCAGGCAACACAAGGCCCAGGCTCCGGACGACACGTCTCTACCGACGAACACGCCATGCACGTGGACGCGTCGAAATGCGACTCCAACATATATGTGGCCTGCGTAGCCACGCCAACTACCACCCTCATAAACGCTGCCACAGTGCGCACAGACTCCCCCACCGCTGCCGAAGTGTTCGCGATCGCGCTGGCCATCGCTGATCCTCGCACACGCACGATTCTCAGTGGCTCTAAACGAGCAATTCAAAATTTATAGACGACCTCAATTTGTTTACCTGCCGCACACATCCTCCGCGGCTGCACTCTCGACCGCACTGTAAGCTTAGTGTGGGTACCTGCACACGCGGGGAACTCTGGGAACGAGGGGGTCGACTGTTTAGCCCGAGGCCTATCGAACCGGGCAGCCGACCCCTCGAACCCGGATGCTCTCGCTGAGGAGACCCTATCCTATGCGGAAATCAACTTCTACAAGGAGACAAGACACATGTAATAGCCTCCCCACCTCGACCTCGACAGAGCGCAATCCACCATGCTCCGCAGACTGCAGACAAATCCGATTCTCAGTCATTCTCGACTATATCTGATCACTGACGGGGAATATGACCCCGTCTGTCCTAATTGCGAGCACGGAGTGTTTGCCACTCAGGCACACATCCTATGGGGATGTGAGGGTAACCCACCCCTACAAACTTTACTGCCAGATCTCTCCTTGAGGGGTTGGACCCAACTTCTTGCAAGACGAGACAACAAGACACAACTGCCACTCGTATCGTGGGCTCAAGACGTGGGCCCCACCTTGGGGCCACACTCAGCCCACCTGCCCTAACTCCCAACCCTCAAGTGGCAAATAAAGTTGCTCTCTCTCTCTCTCTCAAATGCCGGATCCTTGTAGGTTGGCGTAGATTGTAGCATGCCTTATTCCTTTAGCAAAATGGTGGTTTGAGCTAGTTGGTACATATTCACAATTTCACCAGCGCTGCGACTAAGAACAAGAACAGAGAAGGAAAACAAGGACAAGCGCTTGTCCTTGTCTTCCTTCTCTGTTCTTGTTCTTAGTCGCAGCGCTGGTGAAATTGTGAATAAGCCTTATTCCTTCTTTTACAGCGGGATGGAGGTGTTCACAGCGCTAGATGTGCGAAAGTTACTGCGCCGTATGTTTTCCTTTAAAACATTTTTACCAAAGGTAGAGGATTCGTAATATTTGCGGACATGTTTTTGATTTTGTGAAAATTGGTTTAGGAAAGCAAATGCGTAGTAATGGTCACACTTCTTTTTGGACAGACAGAAAGACATACACAGACAGACATTTAGACAGAGACAGACGGACAGACACAGACAGACGGGCGGACGGACGGACGGACGGACAGACAGACAGTCGGACGGACGGACGGACGGACGGACGGCAGGCAGGCAGGCGGGCAGGCAGGCAAACACTTTATTTGAACGAAACAAAGCGTGGCACGCAGGTTCCTGGGGCCCCATAAGTGACCACTGCAGTTAGTGTTTATATTCTTAAGGTCCATAACAGCTCATTCTCGGTGGATACCTCAACTGCGCCGTCTAAGGAGAGAGGAAGAAAGGAGTGCATGAAGGACGAAAGAAAGACGCGAACATCATTCAGTTTCTTTCCTGTTTTCCTTTTGTTAACGACCTATGGAGGTTTCCATGTTTATTATTCAAGAAGAAAACCAAACAAAAAGTTTTTGATGTAAGTTGAAAACGCAGAAAATGTGTGAACGTTTTACACATACCGCAAGCAAGATTAATAATAATACTCTTGCAGAAACTCTTTGTGTGAAATAGCTGAAAGCCTCTAGGTGCGAAGTCAACCAAATAAGCATGGTGACATGGCTGCACGGTATATATGAGATGGTTTGGGGAGCATGCAACTAATTTTTAAAAAGGGTGTTTTGAGGCAAAGCGCAGCGTTCTACTGCATAGTAATACCGGTGCTCGTAGACGTCAATAAACGGGCGAGTGATGTTATTTACCGAAGTCATTAACCAATTTCTAATACTTCACTTTTTACGTGATGACATTTACAGCTCAATTGGTCGAGAAGCCGTCGGCGCAAGTGCCGGAAATAATCGGGGGCTGCGCAAATAAAAAATTGTATCATGCAAACCATTTGCCGCAGAGTGGTCCGAATGGTGTCATTTGATTAAGCATTTAATGCAACATAAACTTAGCAGTTTAGTTAGAGCCTTGCTTCAGGAAGTAATTCAAACCGGCTACCTATAATGAGGGCTGCGTAAAAAAATTGTATCATGGGAATTTGTTGTTCTAGGGATTGCTGATTGATTGGTGTATGATAGGCGATAACGGGTTAATGGAATCTTTGTAGCTGATAGATTATTTAAAGATATAAAAAATAAAAAAAACTCGAAAAAGCTGTGTTCAGAGATGCCAAATTGCTCGGAATGAAAGCCAATGCTTGAAGTTGTTAATTCAGAATGCTTTGAACGACTAATTCGTCAGTTAATTGATGCGTTCAAAGATGTCAAACTGCTCAGAATGGAAGGCCTAACCCACTAGGCTATATCATCATACCCTTAAGGCGGTGCGTGTCTACTTCATTTTTAACTATTACCGATAGATGCCTGATGGTAATCAGGGTCTTGCAGCCAGCAGTTAGTAGCGCGGGCGGTAGCTGCGAAGTGACGATAGAATGTGCCATTTTGCACAACAGCGTTTCGGTTCTTATATTTTTAAATGACAAGGACTATAGTTTGCCACTTTACACATTGTGATTGCTTTGAAGCTTTCGATTTCGAATATACCCATAAAGATTTAATCTTCTCTGCTGGAAAGTACATCTCTTGGGAGAATTGTGAGAACTGTCAAAGGTAGGTGTAAGCTAAACGGCATTAAGAAATATAATCTGTAAAGGATGTAGAATGCCGTAAAGAAGGTGGGCTGCCTAAAAGCGACGAAGAGGAGTCTAGGCATAGGCGAAGATAAAATGTATGCACTACGAAGACACTGAGCGCGAGTTGCTGATTCATATTGAAGAAACGGTAAGAGCGCAAAAAACAAAGGTCAAAGTGATTGAAAAGACAACATAGCGCTCGTTTGCCTTTTTGCTTACCTTGTCGCTTGTTTTTCGCGCTGTTAAGTTTTTCCATTACTTAAGGTTGCCGAAGAATTCTACACAGATCGGTACAGTAGAAAAAAAAACAAACCATGACGCTAATCATGAAAGACATTGTGCCGATATCAGAAGAGGTAGTAAACAAGTCTTTACGGAGCAATGCAACGGTGAAAATTGGCAATTTTTGCTAAAGTGCAGTGGCAACAGTTTACTAGAAAACACTAACAGCCTCCATTCCCAGGGCCTCTTGATGTTGCAAGTACCGGAATACTGCACAAACGCGAACGTTATCTTCATTGATATCAAAGGAGACATCATGAGCTTCATAACATTCAGATACGTCATCTTGCTGTCACTTTCTTATGAGGTAGTTGCTAATGCGATCGCGAAGAGAATAATGCAGCTTTAGGGTTCCGTGAACCAGTGGACCACGCTTGCTTTCGGGAAGGCCACTCAATAATAGGCAACATTCTCGCCACCAATCACATGCTTGAGAAATGCACAGAATATTAACAGTTCCTATATATAGTGTTCATAGATTACGAAAAAGCATTTGCCTAAGTCAAAACCTCAAGAGTGATGGAGATGTGTGTGAAACAAGGTGTTGAAGCGACATATGTAAAAGGGGGAATATATCATAGCTGCTGCAGTTCCCATATTGCTGTCCTCAATTGGGAAAGCGATAACATAGAAATTAGGAGGGCGGTAAAACAGGGGTACGCGATTTCCCAAGGGTATTTACAGGAAATCTTCAGAAGGCTGGATTGGAAGCAGTAGGGAAAAAGTAATGAATTTTTTAGTGGACGCTGATTTCCTTGTCATTTTTTGCTAATTAGCTTAGATCACTAACATAGCTAAGTAACTTTGCAGAGTAAAAGTCGAATGTTAGGCCCCAAATTATTATAAATAAGTGCAAAGTGTTGTTCAACAGTCTTCGAAGAAGCAGCAGTTTATGGCAGGCAGTGAAGAATTATAATGCGGAAAGCGAATACATCTATTTGGGGCACATGTGACCGCAGATCCGGACCACTATCGTGAAATAACTGTTCGAGTAAGAAACAACAGGGAGGGGGGCTCACAGATGATTAATAAATGCTTACCAGTATCCGTCACAAAGTATGCACACAACAGTTGTATCTTGCCACTGTTCACGTATGAGGCCGAAACTGTGCAGCTAACAAAAACGCTTGAAATTCTCAAGGATAGCGCAGCTAGGTGCTGCTGCATAATAAGTATTAAATTCAACGTAAAGCGGTGATATACGATATAAAAAGATGGCAATATTTTTGCACCATTAGCATTTAGCTCATTCCTGAGTTTGGCGCCGTCGTAAGCTATATAGCATCGCGTATTTCCATACCATCAAGGATGCAGCGCATCAACTGCTGGTTTTGTCCTCTGGCTGGTCTGAAAGGTCTTTAAGCGGTGTTTCGTAGTCCTAAGCCCCCCATGATGCAACCTGTACACAAATAAACAGACACCGCGACGGGAAAGTAAAATATTTGCTTGTTGCGTCGATTGCTCGTTAACATACTCAGCAATTCTCGACAACTACATATTTGAGCTTGAAATCATTCATGAACGCAATTTTTTCATATAATGTAAGATTTTACCATAACAATATATATGTATCCACATATGATCTCCGACGGCTGTCTTCTTTTTGTTTTTATTCACATTTTTGCTAACGTCAAAAGCGTTCCTCATTTGTTTTCTATGGCAGCCTTAACTGCTCGATGCGATCGATGGAAACAATTTAAAGGAAAGGTTTTGCTACTGATCAGAATAATTGACCATTGTCTTCAATATTACCTTGAAAGTGTCTTACAATTTTCAAATTTTCAATATTTTTGCTCCAGAAAGCTGTACTTGGGTAACGAAACAGACGAGCAAAATTGGTTTGTAATGAGTGCCTTACACAGGGATTTCGGCTCTATAGCACATCAGATCGCAACCTAAAATGCAACGCACCGCCGGGAGAAAGTAAAATATGGTTTCCATGGTGAAAAAAATGAGACGATTACAGGTGTTGAAGTAAAAAAAAAATGTGCCTCCAATCCACGCTTTGAAGGTGGTTGGATAGCGAAACTAAAACGACACCCCAATGCGACGTCACTTGAAAACTCACACACGTGGCTCTACAGAGAGTGAAGCCACAGACAAGTGTAATGTACTAGAGCTCTATGGTCTATGCCTGATTTCAAAGGAGATGTAATAATAATAATATTAAGTTTTGGGGGAAAGGAAATGCGAAAAGGCGCATTATCTGTCTCATATATCGTCGGACACCTGAACCGCGCCGTAAAGGCGTGAGGGATAAAGGAGGGAGTGAAAGATGGAAGAAAGAGGTGCCGTGGTGGAGGGCTCTGGAATAATTTCGACCACCTGGGGATCTTTAACGTGCACTGGCATCGCACAGCACACGGGCGCCTTAGCGTTTTTCGTCCATAAAAACGCAGCCGCCGCGGTTGGGTGTGAACCGGCTGCTTGCATTCAGTTTTTAGCCTGGCGTTTTGTGCTTCCTTCAACGACTTCGGCACTAGCTTCCTGCATGAGCTGTTTGCACCTCTAAGAAATTCATTGAGAGCGCCACATCTTCTGAGCTCCTTCCAGAGTTTTGCGCCATCCGCAGCGCTGACTCTAGCAGCGCACGCATAAGCTGTGCGCTGGTACCCACACGGTGTGTTTTTTTTTTTGAGCGCCGTGGGCGGTCGCTCTCTCGGTGAACTTTGAAGCGCCTCGAGACGCTACTGTGGCCTGCTGCTACAGTGCATATTATGAGGTGAGAAAGCCTACCAAATTATATGGAAGGGTAATGGTGCCCAAGGTGACCCGAATCTGGGTTCATCGAGCCAAACATCGAAGAGAAGCCGACTAGCTAATACGAGAACAGAATAAAAAAATTGGCAGTGGCTTAGCTCGGCCATGCCAGATATATGTAGCGAAAGCTAAGGCATAGCTTGGTTACCCTTGGTTAATCTCGACTGCAAGTCCAGGATCGTCTGGTTGTCTGGCTAGTGGTTGCCACGTGATTCGTCACGCGGTTGGTCACATGGTGCTGTGCGACAAAGGTGCGAATGCGATCACGACGAAACTGCGAGTTCGTAGCCCAAGTAGCTTTCGCAACAAAATTAATTTGTCTCACACCACACGTAAAGCTCGAGCATTCGAATCACACTCTAGTAACTGTCTTTTAGTTTTTTATTCAGTTTTTCTGAGTGCATCTTTCATTTCATAGACGACGTCTTGGCATCTTTCATGCTTCTTCAGACACCCATGGCATCCAGATATTATTATTGTTCTCGGGGAATCCCCTTGGATCAGGATCGTTGCTGACAGCTGGGACAGTGGTCTCGTTGTAAAGACTCAGCTTCTTCAGCATTGAAGAAAGGACCTGAAGGTAAGGAACGGAAAAGGAAACTGTTAGAGATTCTTTCACGTGTACGTCACTGTAACAATCTTTATTCATCAATCCAAGGGACGTTCCTTGTCTGCCTAATCAAAAGGATGCTTTTATATTGTGCTGATTCCCCTCATTGGTGCAGGAGAAATTTTTGAATAAGTTCATTTTTCTTTCGTTACTTCAACAGCTGCTTTGGTGCACCTGCTTTTTTAACAGCCTCCAGCCCTTGATTTCGGTGACACAGCGTATCTAATTGTTCTTTATTGGCTTAGGAACCGGTATAATGTGAGCATTATCAAACTGGTCGTGGGATGCTTTTTGCCCTTTCCGCCTTTGGTTGTTGACTGAAGCCGCGTTCGCTCTTGATTATTCACTAAGGCATAGCTATAACTTGAGTGCAATACCGCTTCAGGGAGACACAAGGCGTGGGGTGCGCAAAAATTGATTGGGATTGCTCTAGTATGCAAGCTCCGGTGTCTTCCGCGACCAGTGGGAACCGAATGGAGTCAACGTCAATTACCTTGCAATATGTCTGCAACATGTTGTCATGTAGGTTATTAAGCGCCAATGTCTGCGCCCAATCTTTCATTCAGCCTTTATGTAATACTGCCAGCAACCTACTGGAAGCGAAGAAGGAAGTGGTACATAATGCGGCGACTGCCTTTCATCCGGAAACAAACACAAGTGTACAAAACAACGTAAAATTAACAAGTGCGAAAAAAAGGGTATTTAAGAAAAACAATCCTACCAATAGCCTCAGGACATGGACCTTATTAATCACCTATTTTTATTTCGTCGACAGCACGAGAAATAAATATCCACTTAAAGAAAACCAACGGCGCGTAATTAGTAGAGCGACGGCAAGCCGTGCGCAAAAACGAACATGTGCTGACCGCTCACAACGCCACGGTGGTTCAGGGGGTAGCGCTCTGGGCTATTGCGCCGGAGTTCCCGGGTTAGAACCCGGCCGCGGCGGCTGCGTTTCGATGAAGATGAAACGCTGAAAGGCGTCCGTTTGCTGTGAGATGTCAGTGCAGATTAAAGACCCAGAGGTGTTCGAAATTATTCCGGAGTTCCCCCCCCCCCCCCCCAAGGGCACCTCTTTCTTATTTTCTTCTTTCACTTCCTCTTTTATCTCTTCCCTTACGTCGCGATTCGGGTGTCCACCGAGATACGTGAGACAGTTACTGCAAAATTTACTTCCCTCAGAAACCAACTTTAAATTCCTGTTGCTGCTTTGTGCTCGCTTAAACTCACTGAATAGGTGGCTGTAATTTTAAAGCACTTGATGCACCAACTGCAGGGGTAAAACGCACGGGCCGTCCTAGGTGTAATCGAAAAAGCTGATCTTTAGACACAACTGAGAAGCGTTACCGGAGTTTGTGTGCCGTTGCATTATGAATCCATAAAGTCCGGAGCAGATGGAAGCGGGCAAACAGCGCAAACGCCGATGCCATGAAAAGGGCTCTATGATCAGATGGTCGGGCTAGTGAAATGAAATACTGTCGCTCTCAAGTTATAGTCATCGGAACTCGGTGGGCTCGCGAGTTTTTCGCCACTGAAAAAGCACTGTGTTAGCTAGTTGCAGAGCTTGAATCTTCAACTCAATTCCGGTACTTTGAATGACTCAATGTTCATAAGCTATTGGATCTACTATCATTGCTCTTTCCCAAACAAGCTGCTGTTTATTTGAGTGAACACTGCACTGGACTCCTAATTTTTTTCAGTAATAAGCTACCTTTCCCGCTCTTTTCTCACACATTTAATAATGCTTTGAGGCACTTTATCAACTTCTCTACCATAGTCAGAGTAACTCGTACCCCTTTGACCGTTTCTCGAAGGCACCTGTCATAGAATCTTGTTTACTTCGCATAGGATTTCCGACTGTCCCTAAGAGGTGAACGCTTGTTATCAGAGATGCCAATTTCATAATTCTGGTTTCACGACGTATGCGGTGCGCGGAAAACGCCATATTCTCACCGAGAAACTTTCATTGGCCAGGTTATGCAGCTCACACGGGTCTTCCGCCAGGTTGAAAAGATAGTACGGCTGGCCGGCGGCAAAGTTCGAAGTTGCTGTAGCCCCACCACTGCTTCCACAATTTACGGTCGCTATGCGCCTCCAGTTCTCTTCGCCGCCTTGCTCGAAGAGGCGCTGGTCCCCGTAGAAACGCCGCAGCACGGCCGCCGTCCTGCTTCGGCTTTGTAACTCATCCAGATCGTCTCGGGGGCGGTTCCTCCCTACAACCTACGGGGAAGTGTTTGGGAGGAGTTACTACGCCTTCTAAATGTGGTCAGACCGAGCGTTAAGTTAACTAAACACGGTTTTGAAATAAAAAGTGAAATATCTTCGGCGTTCCGAAATTTGTCCTTTACAGCCACATGTCGCGTATCCACCAGATACTGATTCCACGCTGTTAGGTTATTTGGTATGAAGCTGAAATGCAAAGTTTCCTGTAAATTTTTTTCACGTAGCCAGCGATTTCTGGCGAAGACGTTTGGCCACTCTGTGTGAAAGAAAAGCAAGCGCAAATATGCGCCCGTGATTTGATGTTCAATGATATTTGTTTCTTTCGGATGTTCCAGACTCCGGAGGCAGTTTATATGAAGTTTTACCTTGCACAATAGAAGACATGTATGCGATCACAGGTAAAACTGTCATGGAACTGGTGATGCGGAAAACAAGAATAATTTGCGTGAAGTAGCACGCGAACAATGAAAAACGAATTCTTTTCGTTAGAACGCGAAGTATTCTATCACTAATGCCAGTAAAACAATGCTCATTATAAACCATCCACTTTTAACCTCTTTGTGTCAAGCCGATCGACAACGCGGAATATTCACCAGCCTTGCGTCAACATGGGCAAATGAAGCGCTAATGAATATTTATTCCATTCCGGTCGCGGCCCTGCATTCTCCACACTTTTCAGGGTCGAACAGTATGCAAACTTGCGAAGCAGTTGGTTGCATCCGTCCGCCCCCGTTTCCTGATGTATTGATCGGTCAAGCATTACTCACGCGATGAATACGCTTTATTGTAGCGTGCGACGACACTTTCTTAGTGGAAACTGAAGTACGCCACTGAAACAACCTTCTGCGCTTTTCGAAGAAAAGCCAGTTGATCTATCTGAATTAATTCTATTGATTTGTCATACTGATATTGTCATACTATTGATATTGTCATACTGAATGCCGTTCAATGGGGCCTACTCAGGAGTAGCAAGTGCGGTTCATGCTTAGAAATGCTTGAAACAAACACCGTTCTCAGCTATGCGGTGGTGGCCTAGGGGTCTCAGGGATAAGACTAGCGAGCTACTTGTATCGCGCCAGCATGAGTTCGAATCCATCTCAGGCCGCGTCAGTTTTCGGTCAATTTCATAGCGATTTCGAAAGTATGCGCCACCTTCTGGCGAGAAGGGGAGTTAGCAGCATTTCTGTCGAAAGTAAAAGCGTTCCCGTGATGCATTATTTGCTCGAATGAGGTCTTCTTCTGTCGACCTGAACCTGCAGTCTGTCAGAAAAAGTTGCGCGAGTGTGGGAAGTCTCACTTATCGATTGAGTGGGTTACATAGATTGCACGTACCCAAACTTAGAATCAGGTTTCATACTTGAAATTACACACCTTTAAAGGGTTATTTACTCGCTGGTATGCGAAACCCGGCACGTTAATCCTGCCCGTGAGCATCTGGCTGCCTCGATCAGGCTATCGCAGCTGAAAAACTACTAAGGACAAAAGACATTGGAAACCTGACTGCGGTTGTCCCAGGGGTCTCCGTAACTTCCTATCACCAACTTGTAATCGCCGTGACGAAGGGCAGCGTATCTTTTCTCGCGGTCGATGTCGTGGAGCAGCTCTTTGCGCGAAGATGCCACGCCCTCGGACAGCGCGTGCCACATGTCCACGCCGTCAAGTGGTCCAAGTGCTTGGACATCTCCTCCTGCAGCAAAAGACAAGGAAAAGCGAATACTTTTCTTCTTGGTAACGGAGTACGAGCTTTATTTAGTTATGAAATCTCGATAATTAGCAAGAAGCTGCATTCACGCAAATCACGTGCTATGACGTCTTCCTTACTAAGGGCTATGGAGAGGACACGCATTTAAATATTTGTACCGTAAATTTGTTACAGCAGTTTTGCAGCATTTTTTTTTTTTAGAGAGAAGGCCAGACGAACTGCTCCCAGGACTTGGGAGCCCTTTGATCATACCTGTGGCGAGACGCTTACATGAATGGTGCATCGAAATTCGACGCAATGACTGGGCAATTTTGTGCACGATAGCTGATTTTCACGTCTCTTTCGCCATTCGGGTGCACCTATGCAAGCTATTTCAAACACTAGTCGCTGAAGGCCGCCTATTGCTGGCTGCTTGGCTGATAGTCGACACCACCACTGGCAGTGGACCTGTACGAAGATTTATTATAGCGATAGCAGTATCTTGCGGTAGCACAGCATCGTATTAAGAATAACTTGTCCCAGAATGGATTCGCGTCGGGACTGTGAGCTAGAACTGGCAGGGGGTACAGCCTAAGAAGCACTGGAACCTGCCCTTACAAGGAACTGTACATTGAGTACCGCCGGTACTATGGTGCATCCGTTTTCGCATCTTGCCGGCTACGGAGAACAGCGTGGGCAGCCAATCGGAGATGTGCATCAGTTGGGACGAGACCCTGGGGCTGTTCTTTAGCAGCGGGCTCCATACAAAGGCAGCGCAGCGGATCCCGCCTTCCCAGAGCGTCAGCTTGGACCCGCGCAATGGCCAGTTGAATCCAGAGTTTGGACGTGGCTCTCCGGAGCCATATGGATGCCCGCCGTTGTCTGAGCTGAACACCAGCACTGTGTCCTCAAGCATGCCAGTTTCATGGAGCGCTTCAAACAACGCCCCAACCGACTGGTCCAGGGCATCTACCATACCTTCGGAGCGAGACCAGAAAATTAGTGTTGTTGAGCAGTTTATCCAAAAAAAATAAGCGACCTGCAAGTGTTTGGCAAAATATGCGATATTTCGACTTTGCCACAACAATTAGATACTGAAAGGTTGTTTGTTGGTACACAAATAAGTTCGTTGTCGAAGAAGGATGGTGCAAAGCCATTAGCATATTAATTAATATATAAGGCGAATCAAAGAAACTTACGGCGCTTTAACTACTTTCATTACGAAAATCAGGGCGGCCAATTTTTGGCGAGCGCTAGACAAAAATAATCTCCTCAACTTTAATTTCGCTTGAATTTTAAAGCTGTTCTGAATCAAAATAACCCATTACTAGCTTAAACGTAACCTGCATTATTAAGCGAGAATAGGAGCAAAATACCGTAAGTGGCTGCATAGGAAGATGATGATTGGATGCACACAAAGTTTCGCGCACTCCGGAAGGAAAAGCAAATTTTTTTCCTGCTGCTCTCAAAGCAGAATATCACTTTTACCGTGGTAGAAGCCTATTAGAGAGGAAATTCCAGGTCTTAAGTTTCACCTAACGGCTATTTTTACCTGTTAACTTTGAAATAAATATGCTTTATTTATTTTGATTGTCTTTTTTTCTATTTGGAACTTCTTTCTTTTCTTTGTGTTATCGCGTTTTGTGTCTTGTGCACATATTTCTGTCAAACGTGCCAATATACGTACGCGTTCATATAGCATCAGGTATAAATTTTTCTTTGTGTTGATCAACCAGCCCAATTACAAAATATTAATTTCTTTGCATGGTACGTACTCACCTGCGTAGATGGTTCTCTTCGGATCTCCTTTGTACGAGAACTTGGCAACGTTTTCTTCTGGAGCCTGCAGCACGTGTGGCTCGCAGGCGCTATGGGTGGCTTGGTGGGCCATTAGCAAGAACAGGGGCTGTAATGAACGTTGGTGGCAAGAGTGTTTACAAACGCCCACTGAGAAAAGCACTTCCGCTGCGATTGCGGCAGGGGCGTTATGGACAGACGATTTCCTGTAATAAAAACTCCAGCACATAATGTTTTTTTTTTTCAGGTGCGAAGTTGGCGTGGTGGCAGTTCATTCCGTGCCGCCCTCGCTTCACGAGTGCACTGAAAGCTCATAGGGAGTTCAGGAACTCCCCATAGGGTACAACGTATTAAAATGTGGTGGTCTAATTGGGTAAAGACCCTGAGGTTGGTAGGCTGTCATGCCACCACTGGTATACAGGGGAGGTGTTGAGAGGTGCTCAAAACACAAATATTGCGGGTAAGGGAAAGTTCCGGTTTAGTTCCCAACTCATAGACGGCGCCACCCTGTGTTAATATCCGTGACCTGGCCACAAGAAACACCCATTAAGAGAAGGATATTTCCTTAGTTTCGCAACTGGAATGACCGAGGAGCCCTGGTTATGTCTACGTGAGCAGAATTAACTTTCTTTAGCAAGTAAATGCACATATTTGCTGATATGACATACTACAGTTCTTACGGCGATGGTGATGCCGTTGGTCTTCGTAATCAGTTTGTCAGACAGCTTTCAATGGTTTTTTCCCAACGCGCAGTTGCGCTGTGCACTCCTCAATAAATGTTCAGCACTAGCACCTATTGAATATCTCTAGGTTGCGTGAAGTTAAAGCCTTCGTTAATATCTCCATACTTGCTCTGATGCTCGGGACTTCATCTTTGTAAGGTAAATAGGTCTATTTCTTTTGTTTACTTGCATTTAAAGTTAGCCTGAATGTTTCGCCTCGATACGTGCATTTTCTGGAACGCTACATATACAAACTTCAGTACCAAAGCAGGATCTCTTACCTTTGATGTATTTCTGCCCTTTATGACAGATACTGCCTGCTCAGTGAGCCGTGTTGTGGTATAGTTTCCGTCTTCCATCCCGAGAGGTTGAGTATTGTACCAAAAGTCGAGTCCCCTATGCCCCTTCTGCGAGTAGAAAGGAATCCTTATGGACGACCGAGCCATGCATGAAATCGTTGCTAGTAGTGAAGTCAGATAATTGGAAGTCAGTTACTTCAAACACATCGCGTGGCGAGACGGAGTAGGAAAGCTAGAAGACGCAGCGTGTAAATGCGCTAAAAATTTGGTGAATGCGAAGAATATAATCTAGCCACCGGTCTTCCTGTGATCTTCACTTCTGCAAAGCAAATCATTTGCAAAGTCGTCAACGTATAAGTGTTGCCTTAATCATTCCTTATAAGCACTGACGCAGTAATCAGAGGTAATAAATATAAGAATAAAAATTCACAGTAGATTTTTACGCGCCTACGTGACCTATCTGTCGTTTATTGTTTGAAATAAAGAAGATTAAACAAAACCTTCACTGTTCACTCAAGGTATGTACTGGCTAGGAGTCTCGTATTCTTTACAGTGCGTGTGAAGCGCAATCTCAACTAACTAGTCATATTGTCTTAGCTTACACTCTGATGTTTGGTTGGTTGGTTTGGTTTATTTCGGGTTAACGTACCAAAGCGATTCAGGCTATGAGGGACGCCGTAGTGAAGGGCTCCGGAAATTTCGACCACTTGGAGTTCATTGACATGCGCTGGCATCGTGCAGTGCGTGGGCCTCTAAAATTTCGCCTCCATCGAAATTCGACCGCCGCAGCCGGGATCGAACCAGCGTCTTTCTGGTCAGCAGCCGAGCACCATAACCATTGAGCCACCGCGGCGGTTTTACATTGTGATGCATCGGGGCGTGCTGAAGAACCATACAAGGGACTCCTTTTTTTGCCTTTTGGACTGCTGTCTTCATTGTCGAACGAATAAAACCAGAGGAGACACTGATTGAATTTATTTGGAGGCTGTTTTTTGTTTCTGTCCTGGGAAAGGTCACCATGCAATTATTGGGACTTGATTAAGAGGGGGCCGGGCTTGTCAAGCCGTAATTAGCAAACTTGTACCCTGCCCCGCTTTTTCTACTTAAGAGAGAAAATAAAATTGGATTTGATTTCATTTGAACATCTGTTCTGCGCCTATGACATTATCTATGCGCATAATGACTATGCGCATAATCGAACGTTGTTGCACAATTCTGAATGCATTGAGACCCGTAGCATAAAGTATGTGGGTGCGTCGCACAGAAACAACTCTTGTACTTCCAGCTGCATGCCTTCTTGCTTACATTCATGTAAATAAAGTGGCTTCAGAAATATATTCTGATCAAGAGTGAGTCAATTTATCAGGTATGAGTACAATATGCCAAATAAATGGTGTCGAACTGCGGTTAAAATACTAACCGATTCCAAGATGTGGTCATAATAATCGTTGAATCCGTTATGGTAGCCGAAAAAGCTGTCGAATCCTCGTCTTGTGGGCGTGTAACTTATGCTTTTGTAGCCCAGGTGCCACTGCGAAGACAAGAATCACGAGAAAAACCTCATTGATTGTACAGTGCGGGAGAAAGGTCTGTGGACCACGTGCGCCATAAACGAAGCCGATGGCTTCATTAACCACAGAGTGCACGTCACAATTGTTGAGGGTGAACAGATGTGAAAAACTTTCACCTCCACAAACTTGGTGACCACCCGGCTAATAAAAATAGAGCTATTAGCTTCGTTTACGAAGCCCGTGGTTCAGAGACTTTTGTCCCCGACTGTACTTGCTGAGCCGACTCTGATCGCTCTTGCTACGTTTGCGCGGAATACGAGTTCGACGCTTTGAACAAACCGTTAAGATATCACTGACGCAGCTCGCAATATAACATACTATACAAATTGAATTAATCGAAATTTCTTTATAGTTCTTTCGAGTTTGGTAAACAATAAAGGGGCACAATTTAGATACAGTAGCTTCCTCAGTTAGGTTACGATGCAGCGCCGTGGTTGTACCTGAAAAAGAAGCGCGGTTCATCCTAATAGAAATATTATTTTTCCTCGTAGTGAGGAGCACGCCCATGTCATAGCCGTTTGACGGCCTTGCACATGCCTTTTCATTGCAGCACCGCGTTGATGACCTTGCAGCATTATCATGATTCTAAGCAAGTGAATCGCTGGCGCTCGTCGCAGTAAGACTGATGTGGGCGATGGCCTTCCCAATCATTGTGGCTTTGGGTAGCCAAACTGCTCCAATTTAGAGCATATGACACGTTAAGCGACATGATAATTTTTAACTGTCACGATGTTTACGTTAAACAGAAAAATAAAGGACCACAATAAAGTTGCTTTGAAGGAAACAACGGCGATATTAATCTCTTAGCATACCTCACAACTTTTAAAATTAAAATTTTGTGGTAAATTTGAGGAGAAAACTGACAGGTATTTTGTATTTGTTAGTAGTCAATCATGCGCATGTAAAAAAAATTCTGACTTCGACAAGACGATTGTCTACAGGCGTTGATTAGTCAAATCATCGTAGGGGGCTTTGTTGGTTTTTTGAAGGGGTGAAATGTTTAGCTGAAAGAGTATCTATATGGCCTTTACAAGAGCAGAGATTCACAAAATCTGCCATATTGCTGAGGGCATCTACTATATGACAGAAAGCTGCAATCCTCGCATGCGACAGCTTGATAGCTTTGCTCGGTGGGCCACTTATAAAGACTAGTTATTCAATTTGGTTTTTCTTTGTTTCTTGCTTAGAATGCTCGCTTTATTCGAAATTTCTATGGCATTGATTGTGTCCACTTGTAATGAGTGGGCTGTCTACGTATAAGCCTGTATCGGCTAGATCTCAACGGTATACTCGCCATGCGAACTAAGCAGCGTCATATATTTCAAAGAGCGCTACTCACTGCCGCTTTCATTTTGAAATTGTCATCAAAATCGTGAAACTTATGTCTCAGATGGAAAATTACTACAGTAACTGAAGTGCACATGGCAACAGAGAAAGCTTGCAAAGTTTGAAAGTAGTCGCTAAACTAACTGTCTTCGCACCACTCATGTGTTAAGCGGTGCCGACAGGTCGAATTTTATGTTATGTACGAATAGTTTTCAGCAAAATGTTTCAGGTTGGCCGACAGTAGCAGGGAGTATGTGTGGTAAGGAAATGCGGACCATAGTAAGCGTAAAAAAGAAACCATAGAAAAGCCGAGCTGACAGAGTTTGAAGTAGATCATAGGTTCACCCATAACTTTTTAAGCTAAAAGTGCCTATACAAGATTCATCTCCAACTTACGATTACAACGGCATTATACCGGCCGTTTAGTAGCTTTTCGAAACAAGGAGCATTCAGACGACCTCTAGCAAGCCCACCATCGGAAAACAATTCGAGAGAGGTGACAAGGTTTTACCGATTCCATGTGCGAATTGAAAGTTTAGCCTGCTAAACTTAATAAACGGTGGCTCCCTTTGTATCTGAAGAATTCCGGTTGAATATTTGGCCATTATTTTGCGCTGTGCCTAATCTTATTATCGGAGATAAACGTTGCAATGTAACATGTATCTCCTGTTTTGTTGACCTAGATTTCTTTGCAATTAGTCTCAGCATGACATGCTAGAAAATTGACTTCACGCATGCGAAGACCGGTGCGTGGCATTCATATCTTGAGCAGTCTGTGCTAAGGCGGTAAGTTGGCGGCTCTCGAGTAGAGGTGTGCGCCGAGGCATCGGCTCGCCGCCGCCGGCTGCCCGGGCTGCGCCGCCGCCGCCGCCGCCGCCGCCGCCGCTGACGTTTTCACTCGGCGCGATGGCGCGCTCTTTAAGTATAAATAGATTTTTCCCGCTAATCTAGCTGCGTTTGAGATGTGGTTTCGTCTTGTTTAATTCTTTTTCTTGTCTGAGGCATATAATCATGTCAAGGAATCAACATATCAAGTGTACGTGTTCCAATGAATGAACACAAAACAAACAAAAGAAACCCTGCTCTCCGCTCGTCTGCGCATGCGTATCGTCACCGGACAACGCGACGTGGCATTCCGAAACTACTTAAAATGCGCAACATGAAGAAACAACGGTTTCGGAACGCCGAAATCAAGTCTTGAGGGTCGCGGCCACTGTGGCTGCGGGTGGAATCAGCAATATGTCACAAAACTGCAGTAACGCACCGTAACATATCTTGGCCAGAAAAATGTTCACCTGCTGCTGCAAAAAAAGTATTTTTTTTTATTTCGTGAAAAGACCCTTATAAGAACAGTTACCTTAAACAAATGGTGATTGATATTCAGAACAAGTGATTTCACAAACTGTCCAGACTGAAATGTTTGTGTTATAGCATCTACTGATTGGTTGACAGGTAAAGGGCTGAAGCAAGCAAAAGTTGGTCATAGAACAGGTCTGCTTCTTTTTATTTAAAGAACAATGCATAACCACAAACACATTTAGAACAAGTGGTAGTACGATTAAGATATCGAGTGTCGCGTGCGTCGGTACAGTATTAACAATTCTAGACGAATTCACTGATTCCGCGCAATTGAAAATTACCAATATAACAGAAGGATAGCAAACAAGAAAACAATTGCGACTACGACACAGAAAACAAGAAATATTCTGCACGTTCGTGAGCAAGAAATATAACACAATCAACATACGCGCTTGTGATATTTGCCTAATTTTTTTTAAATGTGGTGATAAAAAACAAAAGATTTACAGATCATTTTGCATTTCTCTCACCCTCAAACCCCTCTGTAATGTGTTCTGAGCCCTTAGTACGAAAAGCTCTAAAATTTCAACCAGTTTACCAAAGAAGGCTGCAGCGAAATAGCTTCTTAAATTTGTGGTTTAGCTTTTCACGCCGCCGGTGTCGAAAAATGGCCTTGCGCCGCCGCAGACGCAGCCGCTGCCGACAAGAAACGACCGCCACGCCGCCGCCGTTCGAAACCGACACGGCGCACACCTGTACTCTCTAGTACATCTAAGCGGTACTTGAGTTTACCTTTCCTACGAGATGAGTTTCGTATCCGAGGTTCTTGAAATGTTGCGGCATAATCTTGAAGTCAAGGGCTAAGCCGCCTTCTGGTGCACCAACCAAGGCGTCGTGAAGGCCTGCATTTATAACAAGAAGGAAGGTCTCAAATGTTAGTCAAAGCTTCTGTATCCTTGAATGTTTCAGTGATTCTTTGAATAGTTCTTTGCTACGGATACAAGAAACAAGCCTCGGCTCGTGTCTGTAATTCTCCACGCTTAGTACTACTGCCCAAGGACCCCGTTAAAATGAAAAACCACAAGTTATTCGTTAAAGGACCGATATTAATTGTGTGGACCACACAGTTCTCATAGTTTTTGGGCAGAAGAGCGACTCCTTTTCCTGTCTTCTTAGCGTCCTTCCATTAAGTCGGAGTACATTTTTACGCTATTACATATGGCGATGCCTTTATCTTACGGGCTGCAGTTTAAACCTGGCGCGAAGAAATCAGACCACATTGGATTCTGGCTACCGCAGAGCACGCGCCGCGCCTGTTTTTGCGAAAGCACATAGCAAGGCCGCTATGGTAAATAACGCTGCACGTTTGCGGCGCGCCAGCCGCTGAAAAAGGGCAAAAATATTTTTCAAGAACACTCGAAGGCGCCCGCGCTAGCAAGCGTGTCTCAGCGCACGGGCCTGGCCTTCTACTCTCTGCGACCTTGGAGAAGCGGCGTGTACCGAAAGATGGTTCAACACGGTTGGATCCCTGCCGAGAGGACAAAGGTAAAGACGCGGGTTATAGCGTGCCGCGCCGCGTACTCTCTCTCTGAGCACTGCCGCGCCCATCTAGAAATTTCGGGCGTGCTATATATAAGTGCATGTCGTGTGGAGTTATGAGTATTCTAGGTGAGGCTTAGCTGAGTGAAGTGACTGGCCACTGCTTTCGGGAAGGCGTTAAGTGCGAGCCTTGAGCTCAAGTGTTACTTTGTGTCAGCTTCGGTCGCTGAGTAGTAAGTTTTGTGTCAACTTTGGCAGCTGATCAAAACTGCTATCAGTTTTGGTTATATGTGTTTATTAAGCATAAGCATAAAAGCCCCATTGGGGCTAAAATTAGCGGATGCATAGAAAATGACTAATCTGGGTTCCGACGGCACCATGAACCCGTCGGGGCTTTAATTAATAGAACACTTCCGCTTCGCTGGCGTAACTTCTGGCTCACTTTCGGTTCTCTGACGTCACCGCGATATGTGACATCATGCTCGCTTAGTCATGACCAGTCATGATGCGACACGCTTGTGATGATCACCGAACAAGTGGCGTTAATGATGTCCTGATATGTAACGTAATCAGCTCTGACACGAGAGAGCGGCACTGCCAAATGGCCTGGCGAGCTGCTTAGGCTATCGCATAAAAGGCCGGTGGTGCCAAATGCTTGCCACTGCGAAGAGCGGGAACACCAAACAATGTTTATGTCCATTGCTGTAAAAAAAGTTGGTTTCAAAGCGACAGCGTTGCAGGGGTCTCTTACCAGTTCCGCGCTGTCTGTGCTACTCCGTGCCAGGCTGATTGGTCGGCGTGAAGTGACGTCATGTGTGACGTCACTGCAACGTGCCATGCTGAGTGGTTCGACCACAGTGACCTCATGAGTGACAGCATAGTGATGTCACGCATATTCTAAGAATGAGCAAGACAGATAGTAATGAACAAACAGAACTATATTGGTCAACGCAAGCATCTGTTGCTTGTATTTAGCGTTACACCATGTGGTAAACATCCTATGAGTTTTTTTCTTAAAACGAAGATGCGTCGCTGCAAAGAAATCCTAATACATGTTGTAGTTTTTAGGCTAGAAGATACCAAGTAGAGAAACTAATGTTTAATTAACCTGAACTTAAAAGCATGACAAGCACCGCTGGGAACTTACAGAAAAAAATCAGGCGATGCGAACGTTGACACGTGTGGGCGGGAAGTGTATGATAGCGAGTTGACAGGTGAAGTTACCTGTAGTACGAGCATTTGTATTTGTCACCATCATCAGCCTGAAAACTTCCCCTGCAGGACGGAGATCTCTCCACCTGACCTCCAGTCAACCTTGTCTGGTGTAAGCTGCTACTACCTTATCCCCGAAAACTTTATCCTATCCACCCAGCTGTCTCTCAGCTGGCACCTCCTATGTTCGCGTTCTCATGGAATTCATTCCGTCACTTTAATATACCGTCAGCTGTCTTTTCACCGCATGACAAGCGCTACCCACGGTATTTACGAGCTCCCATTTGCTCATCGCACGAAAAAGAAGATTGCAGCAGTACATTCAAATTTTCTATGTGCCGGAGCGGTGGCAGGATAATTTGTGGATCTGCCACGCAAGCTCTGGTCACGGGGTTCAATTTCGCGCGCCGCCGAATGCTCAGCGGTTTTTTCATACGTAATACCTTCCTCTTGGCCTCATTCGTCGCTCTTCAGAGTGAAATGGAAGGTAAAGCTTGTCTTTCACCCTTGTCACGCTACACGGTGTACGCCAAATGCCTTATTCGTGGCTCTCGGTCAAGGTGCCCATTCACCATTAAAATCAAAACATGATCATCAGGGAACTGCAGTTTTCTCGTAAGCAATCACCACTATTCTTTGCGCAAGCTTTGTCCGGACGGAGTAGTTTTTGTTATTAGCAACGAAGGCACCCACCATGGTGGATTGGATACAGCCCCGCCATTAGCGTCGGCCTTGAAGGCGTGCACAACAGCTGCGGGTAGTAGTTGTTCAGAAGCACTCCCGTGCTCGCCAGGGAGTCCAGATTGGGCGTTGGAATCTGCGTCGAGCCGTGCAAGCTGGTGTCGGCCCAACCCTGCATACAATCATGTTATCTTTCTGTAATCAGATAATAGTGCGTAGAAGTTTTGACCAGCTGGGTTCCTGACGGTGCGCTCAAGTTGATGCAGTGATTCATTTTAACAGACTTTCTCATCAAAAAAAATTGTAATCGTGGCGTTATATGTCGTAATTCTAAATTCGTGTTCTTTTGCATTCGTCCACTTTTATACGCCGACGTCTTCCCTCAGTTTCAGTGTCTTAATAATTGATCGAAACGGTGTATAGTCACAAAGTTTACGCTGTATAGTTACAAAGCACAATGCAGAAGTATTAAAACAGCGCAGTTTTATAAATAAAGCACATGCGAAATCTTATAAACTGCATCACAAACGCGCTGCGGGTTCGCAGAACGTGTCTTTCTCGAAAGCGATTCGACACACCACAAAAGGGGTCCTCCTTAAATGATCCGCAGAACATGCGCAAAGAAGCAGGTTGGCATATTATGTCTGGCCCGTAATCACTACCGCGTACAAGCGAAAAATTCAGCCACTGAATTCAGTGCAACGTTCGCTTACCTCACTCTTGCTGCGTCATCTTTTATGTTCACTTCAAGGGCATGGCTTGGAGTGAAAAATTGAAAAAGTTTAACTAAAAGCTGTGTATAATGCTCGAAAATCCACTTGAGCTGCCCTTACACAACACGCAGCCAGAACAAAGCTGTTTGCAGTACAGTGTAGAACACTTCAGTTTAGGGGCTGCTCTGAGCTTTATCGATTTGAACGTATTTTCTGTAGGCAACGTGTCGCACTGAGCTTCACATGTAAACGGTGCCTAATCTCCTCTAAAGGCTGAAACATATTTTATTACCACAGAAGATCCGAGATTCTCGCAACATAGGCGAATGCCCACCTGTCGAGCAGCTGCTATACTTTTCTATAGTTTTACAACCAATTCATAAAGTTAGCTAATTTCACAACTCGTCTCATAGAGGTACAATTTACCTTCCCCCACAGTCCTTCTGCAGAGATGACGCCTCCTGTTCGTTTGGCAACCTATCCAGTATTGAGGCTCTTCCTGACCTCGCCTTTAAACCACGTCTTGATATACCCATAAAAAACCTACGCTGCGCTGTGCTCTGGACCGCCTAGAGCCTCGCCCTTTTACAGAAAATAAAATCCTCGGACCGGGGCCACAGCAGTCGACGTCCCCCAAGACCTACAAGACACTGTTTTGCTTCCTGAGAGCGGCTGGCTTGAGGGACCAATTGTGACTGTGCCCCTTGTCCCTTCTCAATCCCGTGATACCTCTTCCCCAGCGCGGCGTAGCCAACCAAAACACCCTTCTGTTTGAAATTCCTGCCTTCCCTTTTCCTCTTTATCTCTCTCTCTCTACACACATTTTTGGGCAAGATTTGGTGCAAAATGGTGGTTTGAGCTAGTTGGTACATATTCACAATTTCACCAGCGCTGCGACTAGGAACAAGAACAGAGAAGGAAGACAAGGACAAGCGCTTGTCCTTGTCTTCCTTCTCTGTTCTTGTTCCTAGTCGCAGCGCTGGTGAAATTGTGATTTGGTGCATGCTGCTTCTGGCCCGGTTTCGTATCAAAATATAAACGTTGCAGCCTCAGAACACATGTTGTGAACCAACGAGTTTCGCAAAGTATTTCTCGACGCGTAGCTTCTAGTGTAATGCTTGAGACCTATAAAAGAGCCGTTATGTACAACGTGAAGACTAATCGAAAAAAAAGCAGTAACTGTCAAAAAAATCTAGCCGCAGCATTCGGGAAGTGGCTTGTGCGTCCTAGTAGGTATCGCTGGCTGGTAGTTTCATTGTATATCGTGGCAAGCCCAGATAGTCAGCGAGGAACATGGCGAAACGGGTCGCCAAAGACGAAGCAGACTCAGAGGTGGAAACTCCTGCGTGCGTGAGGCTAATAAAAGAAAATTAACCACATTTGAATACACTGGTGCAACTAGCAACGTAAAATGTTTTTTTTCCTTCTTGAGCTTCGATCTAAACACCAGTTGAATATGGAGCTGCCGCGGATTGGACGCCACCTGCTTCCGACGTCCAATATTAAGGTGCTTTGATTGCAGAACTTCAGTTATTTCGCTCACCAGGTCATCGACCAGGATGAATACGATGTGTGGTCGGGAGGTTTTCGCAGCAGCTGGGGGTAGCGAGTGTGTTTCCGGCGATGAGAAGCCAGAGAGCCATTCGGCGCAGCATAGACGCCCCTGCAAGCGGTATGACAGAATAGTTTGCAATGTGCGTGCAAATATATGCTGCTTGAAGTGACTTCGTTACCTCCTCAGGCCAACCGAGGACAGATTTAACGGTAATGTTATCTTTCCAGCATGGCAGGCCTTAAATGCTTATTGCTCCCATTCTTGGCCAGCTTGGCGCTAAATGAAGTGAAAGCGGTCGCCAAGAGAAATTACTGGCAGGGTTCACCGACTTTGAATGGGGGCAATCCTAGGAACTTTCTCTTTCGATTCGTAACAGTGCACAAAATGTCATTCGTGATTAGAACCGAAAGTTGAAGCACAAGTTAAACCAAAGAAAAATATATGGCCGCAATACTCATAAAATTAAATGTAAGTAAGTGCCTCTTAGTTGGCTCGAAAGCTGATGTCCACTCTTTTCTCAGGAACGCAAGCAGCCATCCTGCCTGTATCTTGCGAAGGGGCAAATCAATAGCAGGGACGCATTGTACAATGTTTTCCCGAGTGGCGATTTCAGAGGAAGTCGTACAATGGCTGGCCAACTGATATCTTAGATGTGACGAATATTTCTTAGCGTGTTGCCTGACAACTTGAAAGTATTATTTTTGTACGAACACATTGTGAACTCCCGCTCTTTCGAGCACATCTATTGTGTTGCCAGCTTCTGTTATGAATAGATAGAAATATATTAGGAGGAGATAATTTGTATACTTCGTCCCCTGTTTTTTTTGCGTGTTTGTATGGTGCCTGGTTTCTGAAATTGCGCAAATTTGGCGCACATAAGGTTTTTTGGGAAATTTGCGCTGCCTAATTTATTAAGTATTTCACAATAAATCATTACATTTATAAACATAGTTCTAAACTCTGAGGTGCCAATTGGAGAGTTGTTGAGCGCCATCAAACCGATTCGATCCAGGCGCCTCTCAAGAGGCCACCACCCTTCTAGGTCTTTATCAAAGAGACTGGAAAAGCTATAGGCACAAAAATGTCGAGCTGCATTCTACGAAAACTTAACTACTTGTGGTGTGATGCGCGTTGTGAACCGACGCGTTATGCAAGGATAGTCACTACGCGTAGCTTCTAGTTTAATGATTGAGACATAAAAAGGCGTTATACACACTGCCATATCTTGTACGGACAGAAACACAAAAATGTGCAAACTAGTTTAAACCACAGAATCGCAAGAACTTTAAGTGGCAGATAATAAAGAATACCTGCCACGGTGGCTCAGTGGTTAGGGCATTCGACTACTGATCCGGAGTTCCCGGGTTCGAGCCCGACCGCGACGGCTGAGTTTCAATGGAGGCGAAACGCTAAGGCGCCCGTGCGCTGTGCGATGTCAGTGCACGATAAAGATCCCCAGGTGGTCGAAATTATTCCGAAGACCTCTACTTTCATTGTTCATTCACTCCCTTCTTTATCCCTTCCCTTAAGGCGCGGTTCTGGTGCTCGCCAATATGTGACACACCATTGCACCAGTTCCTTTCCCCCAAAACCAATTTCATTTTTCAATTTTCAATAATGAAGACCACTTTATTCATTTTTATACTCTGTGCAGATATTATAGACAAATTAACCTCTATGAGCATTAAAACATTTATAAAATTGTTTGTGTAGTGCTATTCTCTTCAATTTTTGGTACGAATAAATGATTTTTGCAAGGACTCGCCTGAAAATGTTTACAAGACATTTATAATTACCGCAGAGTGCGCCTTGATATTCTTGCCAATTTATCAGTTGTATTCGCTTTTTAAAGTATGGACAATTGTCGCTGATTAACCTGTTGAATTTGGAGGTTTTTTTAAGGAAGAAATCGACTCTAATTATGCCCGGATTACGACGCGTTCTCTTCGGTTGTCTGTTAAAATCATCACGATGGCTCAGTAGTTTTGGCGCTCAGCTTGCGAGCCGGAGGTCTTGGTTGCCATTCCAGCCTCCGCGGATGCGGGTTGTGGAATGCCAGCGCGCGTTATATAACCCCAGGTGATCGAAATTATTCCGTAACTCTGAACATTACTGCGGGGTCCCGCATAGCCCATGCATCACAGAGGGACGTTTTACCCTAGAATTTTATACTTTTACACAACGCTGAGTGATGCCTGTTTTATCAATGACGAAATGTTATTTTTCAAAGTTGAACATACCACCGAACAACAGAAATTTTGAATTACAAACATAAAACAAATATAACTGAAATTTTCACTTTGTCGAAGTATTCTGCTTTTTATGAGTATCTATAGCAAGGTAAAACATGATAGTAGTTGTTATGTTGCAGTTTCAGTACGGCACATTCGTTGTTGCTGACAGGTGGAGGGTTTGTGGGCACAATAATTATACCTAGCCTGGAATTAAGTGCAGCGAGCTTACCACCGCGGCGAGAATCGCAAAACAATACTTGCCATTAGTCACAAAAAGCCGTTAAAAACATCTGCCTTCCTTTCAAGTGTTTGTCTTCCTGCGTTTTGAGCGACAGGACTGTAAGTGTCGCAATATATCACGCAAACTATGCATATGGCTCAAACATTTGAGCCATATGTTTTTCTTTATTTCTGTCGTATACCTTTCCATCTAAACATCTAAAAGGTCGTTTTGTAGTCATACCAAAAAAATTTTCTTTAGAGCTATAATATGGGTGAACCCTTGAAAAAGGTTTTCCTTAAAAGTGCTGCAAATTGCCAATAAAATTGTACATCTTTATTGAGATTATAGTTGTTCGTGCACTGTTCAAAGCAGGAAAATACTAGAAAAGTATAATATTTAGGTTCTTTTCTTTTTAATTATATAAATTTTTATTGATCAGTGTTTTTTGAGTTTTGAGGAATAAATTTCTTATGCGTGAAAAAATATGCAAGGTAACTTCGTATCAGTTCGCACCGAATTGTGCATAAAACGAGAGCCCGGTATAATAATTACGATTGAAGACCTGAAACGTTAGCGAAAAACCTTCGTGGCGACATGTTTGCTCAATTAAAAAAAAAAAAGGTTTAGGTTTAGGTTTATAAGGGTTTAACGTCCCAAAGCGACTCAGGCTATGAGGGCCGCCGTAGTGAAGGGCTCCGGTAATTTCGACCCCCTGGGTTTCTTTTACGTGCACTGACATCGCACAGCACACGGGCCTCTAGAATTTCGCCTTCATCGAAATTCGACCGCCGCGGCCCGGATCGAACCCGCGTCTTTCGGGCCGGCAGCCGAGCGCCATAACCGCTCAGCCACCGCGGCGGCAAAAAAAGGAATTAACAGGAAAATTAACATGAACAAATGGGCCCACTCCGCGTTACAAATGTCTAAAAATCTTCAAGCATGCGTTGGTAATATATAGCTGATATATTCGGGTATGGTCCACATGTTTTCTTTCTAAATTTTGGCGGGGTGCGGCCCTTACCCGAAATCGGCACTTTTCAGTTCAATTTCCGAGTCATAATTTGGACACTGTTTCATTGTTCATTACCGTTTAACGCTATATCTGGCGCCTAGTTACAGATAACGTTAAGGTTTGTAGCCGCTTTTGCTATGGTTATCGACGCTGCTCGGGCCGTCATCGTCACCTCCCCAAAACTGTAAACATCTGCTGTTCCGTCCATTTGCATTCGGATTGCCCGTAACTTCAAAGCTTTTAATATTAATGTATGGGTACACAGAACGCCACGAACTCAAGTTCCACGAGCACTTGAGCTGAAGGAGTGCTCTTTTTAGTTTTTAGTTTTCGGTTCGCAAAACTGCCAAAGTGGCAGAAGGACAATACCGGCAGCTCAAGATGAAAAACACTTGAAAATGATTTGGAGCTGCACGGACGTAGCTTTAAGAGAAAATATCCTGCGAACAAAAAAAAAAACGCAGGACCTGACTAACCACTTACACACACACAGTCGCCGGACTTACAACTGATTTATTATTGGCACAACCACGTACTTAAAACCACCTTCCTGCGCAAGCCCACAAGCAAAAGGAAACTAACTGAGGTCATGATTCAAGCAGCAGATGGAAAACGGCACTCTTTCGCGGCGATAACTACGGACGGATCACTGATCAAGTCAGCTCATTCTCTGTGATTAGAAACGCCTCGAGAAGCTCGCTTTCCTCTCTACAGTCTTTTATCTGCCAATTATTTTGGTGCTGTGAAACAAAGATGAACAGTTACTGCATTTTTTTTTACATGCAATGCCAGGTTGCTTCCTGTACCTTAGCGACAGGAGTTGGCACACTCTCTGAGCCGTTCGCTCAAACATTGGCCAGTTTGCTCGATGTAAACTATTACACAGCACCTGGCGATAGAATACACAACACCGACAGCACACCTCGTGAATCTCTTTTGATGCTTGGTTCTGCAGGCTTCCGGTTTTTCATATCCAGAGATTCAGATGCAAAGGCCAGAAAGCTTGTGTGGGCTGAAACACCAGATTCACTCCAAATTTTTGCGACACTCTTTTCATCCAGCGATAAATTTTTTTGCAAATAAGGAATCACCTCGACGTTCCTTGTTTCTACTTTGCTTTTGGCCGACACTTTCTTCAACTTTCTTCAACTTTCTTCCTAAGCTTTCACCAACCGCTACCAGCAGAGACAGCGGAAAACCACAAGATATTAGACGGTTCGCCTGCACGGAAAGGGCTTCATGCATAACGTGCACTTTTACGTGCATGAGGTGAATAACGTCCATCACGTGCAATATGGATAGAGTGGAGGAGGAGATCCGCAAATTCAAGCAAACATTTGTTTCGTGCCTTCTTCACTGCGGAGACGCAGAAGCCCGGCAGCCATTTAAGGCCGTAGTCACCGAACAGGGCTCATGGCAGAAAATGGTGTCCATGTTTTGGCAACGTGCGTTCAAGAGACTTGTGCCAACGGATCCTTGTGCAGTATGGAGCTTGTTGTCTCTTGCGGATAGCCTTAGCAGCGGTTTTCCAACAGCGAACGCTGCTTTTTCAGTTGGTATTGAGGACCTTTTATATTAAATACCCCGGGACTAGCTCTTAGAAGCTGTGGGTGAATTAATCGAAAATGACAGGACTACTGTCTTCCAGAACAAACACGGAGTTGCACTAAAACATCT
Organism: Amblyomma americanum; assembly: GCF_052857255.1. Taxonomy (NCBI): domain Eukaryota; kingdom Metazoa; phylum Arthropoda; class Arachnida; order Ixodida; family Ixodidae; genus Amblyomma; species Amblyomma americanum. The sequence goes on along the minus strand of NC_135499.1, from coordinate 155,648,892 downwards.
CTAGAGCTTCTAAGGGTGTATCTTAGGTCCACTATTGTACAGCTTGGCGACAATTATGTTGTACAAAAACAAGGCATTTGTATTGGTTCGAGTGTTGCTCTTTTCTTGTGTAACGCGTTTTTAGGAAAGTTTGACTCAGTGCTTCGGGACGTACTTCATGACACGCGTGTCATCAGAACTTTTAGATATACGTTGACGATTTTTTGATCATTTTAAGCTTACCATCAACTGACCAGCTCACCTATGTAGCGGACCAGATTTTAAAAGTTTTTAGCACCTGTTGTAAGAACATGATTTTCAGCAAGGATGTGCCATCTGACACGACCATTAGATTCCTTGACTTGGAACTGAGGTTTTTGCGCGATAGACGTGTGTTGGAAGTACGCTTCCAGGCCTCAAAAAGTTCTTTTACCATAAGAATCTGCATGCTCGAAATCGGTAAAGCGTGGCATTACCCGCACGTCATGCACGAAAGCCTTTCCTAGCAGGCAAACCGACTAACAGTTTCTGGCTTTCCACCTTCTCTTCTGGTAAAGGTTGTTGAAAGCTTGGCAATTGAAGGTGTCGGCCAAAAGCCCAGTAGAAACAAGGAACGTCGAGGTGATTCCTTACCTCCATAAAATTTCTCACGGAGTGAATATTTGGAGTGAACATAAATTCGGAGTGAATATTGTCACGAAGTGGTGGTTGCAATCCAGGGAGCAGAACGACAGCGAAAATGGCGTCTAAACAAAACTCTTTATTTATGGATGACTTGCGCCCAAAATGCACTGAATCACTCGGCGGCGGCCTAGCAACGAGCGTGCTAGGCGGTCGTCGAACAGAATGCCCGCCACTGTCGGCGGTGCTCAATTTGACGCTGATAGCGAACTTTGAGATCAAACCGCGCAAAGTTACTAGAAAATTCTGGGACAACGTAGAATCAGCTCTGCCTGGATTCGATCAATGAGATAAATCTGTTCGCGTCTTGCATGGCGAACCAAGCGATAAAGTGGCGTGCCGGCAGCTTGGAAGAATGAACAAAGAAATACAGAAAAAATTGGCGTCAATATGATATATCAGCCCCCCCAAAAGCTTTCTGGCCTTTGCACCCGAATCTCTGGATGTGAAAAACCACAAGTCTGCAAACTTAAGCACCAAAAAAGATTCACGACGTGGGCTGTCGGTGTTGTGTATTCTATCCCCACGTTCCGTGGAAAAGCTTTTATCGGGCAAACTGGCCAATGTTTGACTGAACGTCTCAGAGAGCGCGGCAACGCCTGTCGATAAGGTACAGGAAGAAACCTGGCCTTGCATGTAAAAAAAAGTATAAACTATTCACATTCGTTGCACCGCGCCACAGCAATGGACAGCAGAAAGACTAGTTAGGAACGCGAGATTCACGAGGCACTTCTAATCAAAAAGAATGAGCTGACTTGCATAAGTGACCCCTCCGCAGTTATCACCGAGAAAGAGTGCCGTTTTCTGTCGGGTGTTTGAATCATGACCTCTCTTAGTTTCTTTTGCATGTCCGCTTGCGCGGGAAGGTGGTTTTAAGTACGTGGTTGTGCCAATAATAGATCAGTTGTAAGTCCGGCGACTGTGTGTCTGCATGTGTTTCTTCTAGTCCTGCGCCTTGTTTTTTCGCTGGTTATTTTTCCTAGTAGACATAAACAACTGGCCCAGCAGTTCACTGTTCTGTAGCTTTAGGGCTTTCACAAATAGCACCCAGCTGCACATTGGTGCATGCTAGAAATTCATAATGGTGTGGAAGCAGGCTACTGTCGTCATTTGTCAGCTTCTTGGCGAATGCGTGCACATGTGTAGAGCAGTTGATGGTAGTCAATATCCTATGTGGGGTTAAATACTTGGAAAATGGGTCTTTGACACCCCCTTGAGTAGCCGAAAACATCTCGTGCCACGGCGCTCTTTACCATAGATGCCCATGTGCCATAAAAATCCATCATCATAATCATCATCAATATCTTTTTTTTCATATTTTCGGCTCCTAACTTGGTGGGAGCGGCATAAACACCGGCACCATCCGAACCCGCTATATACCATAATAAGATATAAGACCATTTTTTTGGCGAAATCAGCAATGTGCGCAAAAATAGTCCCTGTACAGGTGTTGTATCTCCTACTGCAGGATATTTATGCAAGTAGTTTTTGGTAGTAATTAATGTTCATATTCTTAGTTTAGTTTACTTTAGGGGGGTTCGAGGTTGCTCCAAAGTTTTTTTGCGTGAAAGTTTCAGAATTTTAGTAGAATATACTGCAGAAACCAAGAAAATAACTACGCGAACTTAACGGCAGTCTCAGAGTTGCTGCATAAATTTGTAGTTACTCGTAACTATAGTTGGCAAGCACAGCTACGCACGCATGCGGGAGAGTTAACTATTAGTAGGCAAGAAGTTCTCGTGTACCGAAATATTAAAAAAAAAGATAAGTGCGGATCTCTTATTTTCAGTCATTGGTCAGTGACATAAAATATTAGGTGAAAGTAAATATTGAGCAGCCCCTGTTGCATATTATCTGGAGTAACCCCGAGGCTGCTTTGAAGCACTAATTAAGAAACAATGGCCGAGACTACCACTCAAAATTGACTTTTCCACGGAGCCGACGAGCCGCAAAATTCAATCTTTGCAAACACTCATTGCATGAATTGGCTCAGTGCTCCCGAGATCCCTCCGCGCCCCCTTCTCGGCCAGCTTCTTCTGTAACCTCAAAGTTGAAAATCTAAATCGGTGGGAAGAAACTCTCGTCCAGTGCACACCTCATCGCTTTTGTAAATGTGTATATTGGTCCTTATGACGATGGAAATTTTTTTTCGTGATGAAAACACTTAAAAATCAGTAGCCCTCAATAAACCCTTGGCTGAAAAATGACGTTAATCATTTCCGAAAAACATTTGTTCGCGGCATAGTTTATGAATTCAATAGACACTTATCTTGACAAAAGTGCTGTAATGTTATAGCATTTTCTTTGCTTTGTCGATAAACTGCAAACAATATTTTTCTCGTCTCATTACTTTAAAAGCACTGTGAAGGCAAATTCAAACTGTCCTGCTTTGATAGCGCGCCGCATTCAGGTGAAGTACCAAGCTAGGCCAACAACCAGGCAGGCCTCTCCTGCATTCATTAAAGTCTCTCCTCTCTCTATTTTTCTAATGAAAATTATGCTAATCTCAATGAAAACGAAGCTTTTATTAGATGCAGAAGGCATAAAAACAAAGTATGCGTGTCGCAATCACCCGCCGACTTCACTTGAAAAATAGTTTCTTCATATACTAAGTTTTTTGGATGTGGATACCGGAGTCCGGGCAGCTCCCCTTCGTTTGCTTGAAAATGTGAATCACGGACGCCTCTTCAGTGCAGAAGCGACCCGTTTACACAGAGTGACCGAATAAATGAGTCTTTTGTTGCAGGAGAGACATTAACGGGCAGAATCAAGTTTTACTGAGAAAGCAAATTGGACGCAGTTGAACTCAGTACCCTGCGAAGTTCCACGTTTCGCTCACATTCAACACGGTGATATATATCACCTTGTTTAATAACAACCGCTCCTCCGTGGCGCAGATGATTGATTACCTGCTTAGGCTAAAACAGATATGTGCATGTGCGTCTGGTCGACTCCGGCTTTGCTCGCTGGCTGTAGTCCTGCAGCTATATTAGCAGTAGAAGTGCGTCACCTGCACCCAAACGCCGAATAATCTGCATGAGATGGAAGTGGAAACCATGTGCGTTCGTTTACAGTACGTCGCTGGAAGCTACGGGAGAATGGCGACGGCTTCCACAATAGCCTCATCTGGGCTCCCAGCCACCAGGGACTCCAGGGCAATGAGCTAGCCGATCAGGCGGCTCGCGCGCTTTCTCCCCGGGCACTCACACTTGCTCAGGAAGCCTACTACGAGCCTACCCAATATCTAATTACATTCAAAGACATCACTACATATTATAACGACAGTCATCGTCGCTTTCTGGAACCTTGTAAGGGCCTCCGGAGAGCAGACCAATGGCTTTTTCTCAAAATTTTTACAAATACAATGCTGTGCCCGGCAGTATTGAAACACTTCAATTGAGAATTTGATGGTGGCTGCAGGCTGTGCGGAGCGACGTTCTCGGACGTTTTCCATATGGTCTGGGCCTGCCCTTCCAATCCCCACCCTTCCCAATCCTTCATCTCCCACCCTTCTAGGGAGGCCTGGGAGGCGGCGCTGCTCAACTGCCATGACCTGCAGTCCCAACGGACCTTGGTCGCCAGGGCGCGAGCGGCGCTAGACGCCATTGGGGCTCCGGAATAGGGGCTCCACCTAGATTTGTGAGGACCTAGGCCATAGGGCTTGGCCCAAACATCTCCTTGTAAATAATAAATGTTTACCACCACCACCACCACCACAATAGCACTGTTCTCCCCCGCTCGCGAGCCAAGCGACATGTACAGCAGGCGTCGCTTCGTGCTACTATCTTGTGTTCCCATGCGAACTGATTGTGAGATGGAGTATAGATAGGCGAACAATGTGCGACAAAAAGCAAATATTTCTTCCAACGTTCCAGACCAGCTCTGTAACTGACGACCACGATGAATATCGTTTACAGTACAGTGTTCCCCCGTAGAGGCGGGGCCCAGTCGAAGCGTGGGAATAAACAGTTGTTTTCATTCGGGCGTCATTTACTTCTGAACACGCATATTTTCAAAAAAACACACTAGAGGCAGCATAAGAAAATGCTACTCTTTGAGCGTTTGAAAAGATTTCAGCTGCTTATCTTGATGGTAAGCAGGCTGAAATCCAATGGATGCCCTCTATACCTTTAATAGCTGGCACTTAAGCCCGGAAGAAATGTAATTAGCTGAGTTCCACGAGCTAGCAGAAGAGGCTTTGGCGCTACTTTGGCGCTAGCGGTCGCTACTGGTGTGCTCTTGAGGCTCAATACTCTCAAGTTGGCGGAGTCTTTTCCCGTATTCCCTAGTTTTATACAGTCCTACCGTAACCTCTCGCAGTTATGTTGTTTTGTGTCGCTTGCATTCAGATATATTATGGCTGTGCTATTATATTATCCTGTGCAAGCTTGTCCCCATTTAGTGTCATAAATGAGAAATCGCGAGGTTAATTACGGAATTCCTCTATCTCATCTCTTGCTTCTTGGAACTCATTTATATGCTCAAAATCTACAACTTTTGTTCGTCTACGTTCGGCTCAGTATCCTAGTTAGGATTTTTCGAGCTATTCTTACAGCTTTTTCCCTAACTTTCCTCGCAAGGCATTGTTGGAAAATAAACCTTCAGACCTTCAAATCATACCAATGGCTTTTGCGGCGTGATGCATTATACGAAGCTCCCTCTCAGTGGTCACAAATTTCTTCCGTTCGCTCTTCAGGTCTAAGCTAATTCGTGACCTTACCATTGTGTGGTCGCTACAGCGCACCTTTGCGAGAATCTCCGGATCCTGCACGATACTAGGGTGAGCGCATAGTATGAGGTCTGTTTCATTTTTATTCTCATCATTGGGGCTCTTCCCGTGCGCTTCCTGTTTTTGAAGCGAAAGCTTCACTACAGGACTTCGGGCTTCAATCGCGGACCATGAAAACTTCACCTTCACCAAATTTAGAGGTCAAATAATTGAATCAATATTCATTACTGGGAGTCGAGCCCACGGCTGCGCAAACAGATATCCATTAAGGGCCGCTCAGCGAGACCACTAAGCTATCGCCGAAGCCAACACCCGCGCCTGGATGAACTTCACTAGACTCTCCTCGCGCTGTGCATTGGAGAGCGTCGTCTGCATCAACTTCCATCTGCTCCGCGCCTCGGCACTGCCTGCTCACCGTCGTCTTCTACGTAGCACAAATCCGTGCTTTCGCTTCGGTTCGAATGTAGTAAACATCGGCATGGTTTTGACATCACGACGGGGTCTAAGGCGTCACGCTACCTGCTCAGGTTGCATCGTCCGTGTAAGTAGCAAATACTGCTTGGAGCACGCCACTTTCGAAATTTTTCTCACGCCCGCATTTGTGTTTGAAGGCCAGTCATAACGTGAATCCCACAAGAACCATACGCGAGAGACTGACCTGGTGGGAATGCGGCCAGCTACTGGCCCGTGATAAAGCAGAAAGAAAAGAGAAACCACAGGCCAGTTTGTAACCGCTGTCATCACGCAGTAAAAGTAAAGAAAGAAAGTACAAAAAATACATAAACAATGGTGCTCCGTCTCCGCCCTTGCTGCTGTTTCCTACTGGGTGCTGCATTCGTAGGTTATCTTTCGGTTTGCGTGAGGTCTGACCAAAACAAGACAGCGGGAAATTAAATTTACGAGCAGAGCTCTTTGGAGTGAAGACAAGGAGATGAGTTTGACGCAATTTTAGTCGAGAAAAAGGAACCCTGATATCAAAAATGAACATAAACTGCCACCCAAAAAGCGTGCGCGCTCTTTATCATTTTTTTATTTTTTTGGTGATCTGCTGTCGCCAAAGGGCACGAGAGTCCAAGTTTTGATCGATGCTGCTACGATCGCAATGTGAGGGCTTCGCCATCCTTTTCTCTCCCATCTGGGATACGGGAAGAACGAGAGCGGCGACGAAGGCTGAGAGGACAAAAGTGTGCGAGCAGCGAGCACCAGAAAACTTGTCCCTGGATTTGAATTTTCGTCTCTTTTGTTTTTGTTTGTGTTCGCCTTCTAGAAGTCACGTGCACATCTCAACGAAGACCTGCGGCGGTGAACTGTGGTGGCGAGGCGGACCATGTTGTTTATCCCTTTGTTTATAACCCTTCTTTTTCCCTTCCCGTCGTCGCCTCTTATTGTTGTCGTTCATTCAGTGGAAGATAGGCGGAGCGCGGCTGCAGACCAGCGATCGCAAAGGGGCTCTCTGGGTCATCGTTTTGGCTTTCATGGTAGCGCTCGCTTAGTTTTTTCTCTGAGAGTCTTTTCTTCGCTTGCACATAGTCTGTTTTTCTTTGTTGTCTTGCGTTGGGCGTGTGGATTCGTTTTCCAGGCTCACACAACTCTTGTCGTCTGGGCGTATATGCTTATGCTATTCGTTCATACGTATCTATTTCCTTTCCTTTTTTTCGCCTCTGGTTTGGAAGCGTTAAGCAGTGAAGGTTTGTGTTGGTCCTAATCCTTGATTCTTTGTTTCTGTCAGGGATGATGCCTCATTGTCTTCACGGTAGCACACTTTTTTCAAGTAGGATGCTAGGCTTGCCTCGACAAAGCAGCGCATATTTGAATGCTTCAAAAGACTAAGTAGAACGCATAATGCAAAGACGGGAACAGTTTAGTGTACAGCGGAAGAAATAGACCGCGTTAGGCGCGGCTTGTTCTGGCATTTTCTTCATACTGTGCCCCCGTAGTTTTTAGTGGCTGCACTATGCATTCCCCATGCAGTCTTGTATTTTTCTCTTTTAACGTTTTTGTTATCGTCAAAAGCGTTCCTCATTGGTTTCCTATGGAAGTTTTAACTGTTCGATGCAATGAACGAAAACGCTTTCAAAGAAAGATTTCGCTACATATGAGAAGAACAGACCATTAGATTCATGATTTTAACAATAGTGTCTTACAATTTTCTAAGTTCCAAAATTTTTATCCCAGAATGTTGGAATGTTGGACATGACCACCGGCGAAGCAAAAATACGCGTTGCCATATTGGTGAAAGAGTGCAGAACTTTCATGGCGGGCTGTATTTATGCAAGTGCGAGTACAACAGCATATGCACCATATGAGACAGCAGAGCACAACAGAAGTAGGCCACTTTCGTAGGCAGATCTGTTTATGCAGCTTTCTATTACCTAGTCCGCGATGGGACTGCTTGTCCGCAATTTCTGCTCTCTGTTTGTTCTGATTCCGAAACCTTCCTTACAATGAGTCCTTAACCACCTCTGAGGCTACTTTTCAAAAGTGTGTAGACAGGAACTCTGTATTTTTAGTTAGCGTGGGCCAAATATCAGCACTGCTTGCTTTGATTGTGTTGAAATTAACACCAATCATGTCATAATTGCACTGTTTCTTTATTGAAGGGATTGAACGAACTCTGCTCAAAAGATTTCTCGAAACCGATGCGCAATGCAGACCATACATGGCAAAATTACTTTTTTTAATGGTATCTGAATAACACTACTACTAAATAACTTTTCCAGTGCAGTTAAAATCGTAGCTGTTACCGCCAACAAAAATTATTCACATTAGAGTTCAATAACTCCGCAAAAATATAGTTCAATTATTTCAAATTAATTTTCATAGTTCTCACGCAAAAAATACACCGGTAACTGCACCAAGAAAACTTAATTTCTTAATTTATTTCCTCGAAAGGAGCATCTCAGCTCTAACGTGGCCATCAAAAATTTTGCTCTCTTTTGAAGAAAAGCGTTCTTGGCGATGTTCTGTGCCATACTCACGCAGTTCAGGGCAGTCCAGTTTTGTACAGATGAAAGCATTTTCCAGCGAGATTAGAAACTGCGCAAAATGACGAGGAGAGGAGGTGAAGAAACGAATACAACATCACGGGTGGCAGTGGTGTCATATTTATTTATCTTCTGTCCTCGTGTTTTGAACAATTCCTTATCTTCCTTGAAAGCGAACGAGCCAGTCCGCAGAACGTCCTACTAAAGCTTATTTCCCTGGCTTTGTACAACTCCTGAAATTGTAAAACTGAGTTACTGCGTGAGTGTGCGTGCGCTTGTGCGTACCATAAGTTACGTAGCATTCCCTTCGTTCTACTCGGCGCCAGCGGAGCGGCGCACACCGCGCACCCTTCGCCAGTTGTCGACGCGTGTGCACCTTCCAGACTTTCCTCGAATCGCTTCTGCCTTCGAACAGCCCGACTCCGCTAATGAGAGGCGAATTCTTCGCCGGCGCAAACAGCAGCAGTGTCTTTAAAAAAGTAATTTCGAAAGCAGTTAATTAGATCTGCTGCAATACAGCTGTCTGTACTGCTGCGGGCGAGGCTCAGTTTTTTTATTCATTTTAATGCCTCAAACTACATCATGTCCCGAAGCAATTCATCACTTTGCTACACTATCGCACTTGAAAAGTACTTAATTAAATTAGAAATTACCGAAACTAACTTCATTCCTTTTCTAATTGTAATTTATAAATTTGATTGCTGCCATATCTGAGGCGGACTGCCCAAAACTTCGAGCCTGGATGCCAGCTACAGGCTGTGGAATCTGGAGCGCCTTACAACAGCTTCGAAAGATAAAAATTGCGGTCCGCAATCCCAACCTTGGGACATCATAGAGGCGAGAAAACCTGAAGGCGCACAGCTCAGGTCTTAAAAAACCTCGCCAGCGTATCAGGAAAAAGAAGCTAAAGAAAGGTGGCATAGTTCTAATTTAACTTTACTTTGATGTTACTGATGTCACATCACGACCGACCTGGCATCAGAGTCCTCGACTATCGGGGGAAGGTCGCAGCTGCCATAGAAAACCAATGGGGAACGCTTTTAACACAGCAAAAACGTTAATAGCAAGAAAACAAAAAAAAACTACAAAACTGCCGTTGGATGATCGGCGGATATACTGATTGCTATGCTGAAATCTTACATTATATGAAACAGTTGTTTGATAAACGATTTCCTTCTCAAAAATGCTTTTTTTTCCAGAATTGCTGGGCATGTAAATACTCAAATTAACCTTCAGCCCTAGGTCGCGAGTGGCTTCCGAGCAGCAGATAAAGGCGGCGGGTCGGACCTGTGACGGAGCGGAGGGTGCAACGAACCTCCGGGTCCTCGTAGGCAGCCATTGAAAACTGAGCTTGGAAAGTTTAACGCTAGAACCTTGTCCAGTGAGGCTAGTCTAACAGTGCTGTTCAGCAAAGCAAATGATATGAATGGAATGCAATAGGGCTTACTGATATCAGGAGGACAGATGAGACCTATGCAATGCTGTAGGGAGAGTACCATGCTATCGCGGTTTTTCTGATGAGAGCTAGGTGTCGGATTCTTCACGAATCAACATAAAGCTATCAACATGGAGGAATTCCTTAAGATTACCTAGAAGGTGGCAGTTGACACGGATAAGCTCAATAAGACGTACAATCTGATCGTGGTAAAGACTTGCACGCCTACATCCGGCAATGATGAAAAAATCATGAAAACCTTCTATGGATACATGAAATTAGATATGAGCAGAGTAAAAACACCGTAGGCTGTAGTGGTGGGCGACTTTAATGTCAAGGCAGGCAAGGAGCAGGCTACAGACAAGCCAGTCGGCGAATATAGCTTATGCTCTAGGAGGAATAGCAAGGGTGTGCGATTAGTCAAAACCCCTCCGCCCCCCCCCCCCCCCCCCCAAATAATTTGCGGGAAATGAATACCTTCTTCAGCGTACGTATTCTGAGGTCATGAAAGGCAGTCTGCCAATATCAACCAAGAGAGGACAATATAACAGCTATACATTACCCGTCTTCAGCTACAGGGCAAAAACGTGCAGACTATCGAAAAGGGCTCTGCTTAAAATTAGGCGAAAGCAGTGAGCGATGAATGGGAAAATGACAGGTGTAACATTAAGAGAGAGCAAGAGAGCGCCGTGGGTCTGGAAAAAACGTGGATTAAGGACATCCTAGTCGATATCAAGCAGAAATGGGCTTGGGCAGGGAGCATAATGAAAGCAAAAATAACAAAATATCTAAAATATCTGGTGTTAGTTAAAAGTAGTAGTCTAGATTCTAAGCAAAGGCAAGAGTAGCAGCGGCCGGCAGGAAGTCAAGTGAGCGGATGAGATTCCGAATTTGGCGAGGATAAGGTAGCTGTGGCTGGCACAGGACAGGTTTAATTGGAGAAATATGGAAGAGACTTTTGTCCTGCAGTGGGCGTAATAAGGCTGATGACGACGACGATAATTTGGAAAGTACAGTAATTGCACTCTCACTGGTATTATTAGCCTTCAGTTGACGAAACACGAAACACTTACCCTTTAAATTTACCAAGCACTTCGCCTCTTAAAATGCGGCAGCGTGTGAGAGAAACTGATAAGAGCTTCCTGTTTTCTGTGTACATAGATAAGCAAACTTACTTTGATCATAGGCGAATTTTTTATGAAAATTATGTGCATAGGAGCATGCATAGGCGCAGCAACAAAATAAAGACCTTCCGGTTTCCAATCACGATAACAGGCACTGATTAACTGCTAAAACCTAAACAAATATGTAGATTTGCTTTTTCAAACATTTAGAGCTAAGAGGGTTTGCTTCTAAAGCGTGTAGGGGGGAGGGGGTGCTGTAGCATTATTTCAAGTCCTACACGTTGGGAAGGGCAGTACCAAAAATATTTTCATGTTCAGGGCGTTTTATTCACTAGTAAGCCATACAGTTTTGTTCGGAAGAAACACTCTTGGACGTCCACTTTTGACAAGGAGTGCCACTGTCAGAGCGACCTCTTGGCCTACGACAAAAGAGAGACGTGAAAATATTTATCCTTCTCTGCATAAAGAAGACCAAATGGAACTATGTGTTGTCCGTGAGAGTGAAAACGTGATATTGGTGATATAACTAATTACGGGGCTAAAATAAATAAGTGACAACAGCGCTCCGTGATTGCTTAAATAAGATGTTCACGCAGGTTTCCTTGAACTTCAAGGCCGCCTCGTACAGCCATTATTGTGACAGTTGCAAGCTTTCACCAGGAGAGCCCAAGAGGATCGCTTACGAAAAAAAAAATTCGCGGTGGTTTAGCTCTGATGAAACCTGCAGTGACGCGATAGCTACAGCTGGCCGAGTGGAACTTCCTCAGTTGAATTGCAAAGTCAGTCTTTCGCCGCTCCGCTTCTCTGGGCGTTCCTTCTTCATCTTCCTCCCACTTGACACAGCGCATGCGCACAGCTGTGGCAGCTCTGTTTCGCCGGCGCGCGGCGCCGCCGGCAGCAGCTGCTCCGCACCACGTGGCTGGTCACGTGACCAACCACGTTATTAGCCACGGCGCCGCGCCGCCTTCAGCTGCTCCGCACCACGTGACCAATTACGTAACAGCGTGGCGGCGCTGCCACAGGTTGGCGGCACCGCCACCGCCACGGCGCCGCCGCGCTGAAGGTCGAAATGCTACCGTAATATAGCTATCGCTACAAAAGCAATGCGAATGGGTCAACTTGTCGAAAGCCCTAAGGCGCATGCACTATTGAAGCGCCAAAAATGCTGACTCTAGAATTTAGTATAAACGAACAATAACAGTGAGGAGCAATTTTTTATTCGTTGTCGGTGCCGCCACCGACGACGCCTGAAGGCACAACTTTGACAGTTGCCTTGTCGACTACGCAGGTTCTTGGCGCAGCACTTCTGTATATCCACGCCCCTCCACGTGTGGCACACATCTGGACCGACGGGCCAACGCTGCACGGTCATCACCGATAACCCTGATATCTACCTCGTCTGCTGGGTACCACGAGGGACTGTGACGTCACCGCTCGCCTATATAAACTCTGTGCTATCCCTGGACGCGCCATTTGGCAGCACCGACGACGCCTGAAGGCACCACTTTAACAGTTGCCTTGTCGACTACGCAGGTTCTTGGCGCAGCACTTCTGTATTTCCACGCCCCTCCACGTGTGACACACATCTGGACCGACGGGCCAACGCTGCACGGTCATCACCGATAACCCTGATATCTACCTCGTCTGCTGGGTACCACAAGGGACTGTGACGTCACCGCTCGCCTATATAAACTCTGTGCTATCCCTGGACGCGCCATTTGGCAGCACCGACGACGCCTGAAGGCACCACTTTGACAGTTGCCTTGTCGACTACGCAGGTTAGTTGCAGTCTGTCTGTTTTCTTTTTTTTCAGTAAGGGCGTCGTTGCTGCTGCTGAAGTGTTGTTGCATTGCCGTTACATTGACTTCTTTGAAATTGTTTGTAGATTCTTGTTGTGGTAGCTCTTCTATCAGGAGGACCTGTCTAGAATGGGAAAGGGCCCTAATTCATCTGAAAAGGGCGCCCGGAGCGACAGTCGGGAGGAGAGGGCTGAGATGAGAGAAATGGTCAAAAGTATGGAGTATATTAATAAGGATCTTGAGCAATTCAGAAAAGACTTGGGGGAGGTCCTTGCCGAAAATAAACAGCTTAAGAAGGAAAATGAGTGCCTTCGGAAGAAGTGTGAGGAAAATGAGAAACTCATAAAAGATCTTGAAAAAATGTTTGTTCACAACGACCAGTACTCTCGGAAATGCAACCTTGAGATCAAAGGTGTAATTCAAACAGAGGCGGAGGATGTTGTCGAGCTTGTTGGTAAAATTGGTACTGCTGTCGGCGAACCTGTCTCGCCTTTAGATATTGAGGCCTGCCATCGTGTGTCAGCGCGGAATGCTCGACAGAGCGACATTGTTGAGCTGAGCGAAAATCCAGAAACAAAAAAGTTCGCTGCGAGCAATATTGTTGTGCAGTTCAGAAGTCGCCGGAAACGTGACCAAGTTCTAGAAAAATCAAGGAAGAAGCGCATCACTAATGAAAGTCTAGGATTGTTTGACAGCAGTGCTGACGGTACAGATAGCTCTGCAAGCAGCCATCCAGTGTTCGTCAACGAACACTTGTGTCCAAGCCTAAAAAAGCTGCTGTCATCGGCCATTGCACGTAAGAAAGCATGTGAATGGCGGTTCGTGTGGACACGCAATGGCAAAATATTGGCACGGAAAACTGAGGGTAGCGATGTTGTTCACATTGAGTCTGTGGACGACCTTACTAAGATCTCCTGAATGGTTTTGTTAATGAAGCGGTGCGAATTGCAGCTACCATAAAATGTTCAGTCTTTCTGATGTCTTATACCAGCAGTTTGTTGAACCTAGAACAGCTAAACTGTGCTCATCTGCAAAATGCACAGTATCCTTTATTCACCTTAACATCCGTTCTCTGGCAAAAAAACACGATGAATTTGCTCTTTTCATTGATCAGTTTTCTTTCCGATTTAATGTTATCATGCTAACTGAAACTTGGTGCACAACGAGCAACTGTGCGCCTTTGTTACCCGGTTATAATAATTTTTTTATCAATCGAACCGACATGCGTGGTGGCGGTGTTGGCATGTACATTTCTGACAGTTTATCAAGTGAGAAGGTGTCCCAGTTTACCGATATCACCAAACATTATGAAGCACTTTGTTTGCAACAAGAGAGCACTCTTTTCGCTGTCGTATACCGACCTCCTTCAGGCGATGTTAAAAGATTCATGGGCTTTGTGGATAACCTACTCGAATATGCATCCTTCGAGCGATTGCGGCTAGTTCTTGGTGGAGATTTTAATATTAATGTTACTGCAGGTAATACCTCTTCTACTGAACTGAACAACAAACTTGCAGCCTGTGGGTTTCAAAACGTCATTAAAACACCAACGCGTGTCACATCAAGAACTTCATCGGTTTTGGACCTATTGATTACGAACAGCAACACACCAGTAACCGCAGCCGGAACCGTCAATTGCAGCCTCAGTGATCATTGTCCTGTTTTTATGGCTTATTCAGACGTCGCTGTGCGTCGCAAACCTTCTCGTTCAAAGTTCATTTTTCAATCTATAAATGACACCAGTATCGATGATTTTAGGAATAAAATTATTAGCACTGACTGGTCTGAGGTTTTTGCAGAAAGTACTGCAGATAAAGCATACGACACTTTTATGACTATTTTTTCTGCCCATTACAAGGCATGCTTCAAACTTAAATCTGTTAGGCAGCGTCGATCGATAAGAAAACCTTGGATCGGCATCGAGCAGGTAAAAATGATTGAAGATAAAAATAAGCTTTTCGCCCTGTTCTTAAAAACGCGTAAGCCTTCCATATTAGCAGAGTTCAAGAAACTACGCAATCGAATCACATCAGAACTAAGGAAAGCCAAAGTGCAGTACTTTCAGCAGCTCATTCAGGATGCCTCGACATCTCGTCCTGATCGGATCTGGAAGATTGTGAACGACGCACTCGGCCTGCGTACAGCTGCGCCTAATCAGTTTCAGATGACTGTCCAAGGTCAACTGCTTACTGAGGGTGCTCTAGCAGAGCATTTCAACACCCACTACATAACTGCCATGACTAACAATGCTGCTCCTTCTGTAACGTCTTGCGTCCTTGACGACAACCTCTTGAACACTGTTTTTATGGTGCCAACTAATACAGCTGAGGTTTACAACATATTTACGTCATTAAAGAACAGTAAAAGCCTTGACATAGATAATATCCAGGTCCGACCGGTCAAATACGTCCTCGACGTCATCTGTCCAGCCCTCGTACACATTTATAACCTTGCTTTGGAGACTGGTTTTTTTCCACTAAACATGAAACGCGCAACAGTTTCAGTTATATATAAAGGCGGCGACAAAAATGATGCTGCCAACTACCGACCAGTGTCAGTTCTCCCAGTGTTTTCAAAAGGTCTTGAAAAAGTTATTCTGTCTCGTCTCGACCCCTTTTTTACCAAGCATAAACTTCTTTCTGAATGTCAGCATGGGTTCAGAAAAGGGTGCTCTACCGAGTCCGCCCTTTTGATTCAAAAGGAATTGATACTCAAAAACATGGATGCGAATAAACTGACGCTTGGGGTGTTTGTAGATTATAGCAAAGCTTTCGACTGCCTCAACCATACTGTTCTCCTTAATAAACTCTATCACTATGGCATTCGGGGCGTACCCCACTCACTATTAAAGTCGTACCTTGCAACACGCATGCAATCTGTAGTTATCGATGGCAGTCTGTCGTCCTTTAAAGAAATACCATGCGGCGTCCCTCAAGGCAGCGTTTTGGGACCGTTTTTGTTCAATATCTATGTTAACGATGTGGTTCGTATTGATAAGCATGTCAAGTTTGTTTTGTACGCTGATGATACCAGCTTGTTTTTCACATCAGATAATAGTTCTCACCTACTGCATACCGCTAATGAAACTCTCTGCAAATTGCTTGATTGGTCAAACAAAAACTGTTTAAGAATAAATCCTAAAAAATCAAAAGCCATTCTGTTTGCTTCAAAAAACAAACCAGTAAGTTTGATTGGCGAGCTCCGCTTCGGCAGCTCTACAATCGATATAGTCAAAGAGCACAAGGTTTTAGGAGTGGTACTATCGCACCGTATGACTTGGGATGCGCATATACAGCAACTGGTGAAAAAACTCTCTTCCGCTGTTGGCTTATTACGTCGATCTCGAGATATTTTTCCAATTAACATTAAACTTCAAGTTTTTCACTCCGTCTTTCGGTCCCACATTAACTACTGCACGTTAATTTGGGCCACGACTACTAAAAAAAACATAACTATACTACATAGGCTCGAAAAGAAAGCTGTTCGTTGCATCGCTAATGTTTCATACTTTCACAACACTCATGACCTCTTTACTCAGTTCAAGTTGGTCAGTATACAACAGATTTACGATTAACGTCTACTATACCTGCTGTACTTCTCTAGTGTATCTTACCAGCAGTTCCTGAAGGAGCTGTGTACTCTTACTTTGCAAACTCGCACATATCGAACCAGGTCGTCTGAGGAATGGTTTGTACCGCGGCCACGCACTAATTATCTTCTGCAAACATTAACGTACAACGTACCATTTCTATTAAACAAGATTAAAACGCAATTTTCTGGTTCCATTGCCCTAACGCGCACCGCATTGCGCAGCATGTTTGTTTCTGGGCAATTTTTTAAGACTGTTTTATGATTTTTAGTGGTAATTGTGAAATTGGGCATACAGAGTGAGTGTGTGTGTGTGTGTGTGTGTGTGTGTGTGTGTGTGTTTGCCTTCGCATCGGGATCTCACATGTCAAACTCTTTATGGTACTAATTTTTATTCGTTTGTTGCGTAGTTTGATTGTAGTGCACATTGTTCTTTTGTGGCGTAGTTAAGTTGATGAATGAAGTCCGTGTATTCCATTACAATATTCACTTGCATTTTAACTATTGTACTCAGTAAGTAGGACAATGCATGTAGTCTGTTGCATATTTCATTTGTATTTGAATTATTGAAGTGCATATGAAGTCGCTGCTGCCAAAATGGTTCCCTGACCTAGTCAAGCTGTCCTCACAGCTTTTTGTCACGGAAGCCATCAACATTGTATCAATGTTGAAAATAAATTTTTTGATTTTTGATTTGATTTGATTTGATATTATGGCCGCCACCTCACTGTTGCGAGACGACCTCCACTTCGCTTCACAATAAAATCTAGCGAGCTTCCCGAATGTCACATGCGAGGTCCGCTCATGCATTCATGAGGCAGGGAAGTGTGAAAGAGGAAGATGGGTTCCTCCAACTATGTGGAACACAAAAAGAGATCTTCGTACTAGCGTTGCACCGAAGAGAGATCCCTTCACCCCTTGTCGTCGCCCAATAAATCACGGGCGAAGCGTCGAAAGGGGGCACGTCCTCCGGAGTATTATAAGGTGAATGATCGATATACATTAAGGGGCGTCGTGCTGAGGCGACGATGTCATGGAGGTCACGGTTCCAGGAAGAAATATCTCCCAATTCTATGCGCGTGTGCGAACATTTTCTTTCTGGTGCTTTTCTGCTACGACGAATCAGATTTATATTTTTGTTCAAGTGGCTACTAGCACGGATGTGTCATTTGTTAACGGTGCTCGTTCTCTTCTGCAGGCGGCAGCTCACGTCTCTCTGTCACAAGGCCTTAAACGACGACAAGGTAACCCATTTCTTCCTGTGCGAAAAGGAGTCTGCCTCGCCGTAGAAGCACTCCTGCCTTGTTCCTACACGCAGCAAAGAATGCCATATACGTTGAGATCTGTAAGTGCAAACGTAGCGCTCAAAAATACGCGCCGAACGAGCTTCCTATTCCCGAAACGTCGTCGTAAGGTAGAGTTCTTGTTATATTAGGAAGTGAAATGTCGCTCAAACCGGAACAGTTACAAGACAAAGGGTGCAGTAGATTTTTTCAAATCCTCATTATACCCGGAGCACACTAGTACAGCAGAAGGTAAGAAATCTGATAGCAACATTGATGTTGAGCGCGATTTATTGTTTCAGCCGCTTCAGTTGTTTTATATATAGAAAAGCTAGACTGTACCAAGCAACTGAATGCAGCTTTTATCTGAGCAACACGATCTTTTCGGAGGCTACGCAAAGTACTTTAAAATCGAAGCGTATGGTTCATTTCGACACGTAAAACAGAATGGGGCTGTCAATTAGATATTGTACAGAAGTCAAACTAAACACTGATGGTGTTTTGTGACAACCAATATGCCAGCTTCTTGTGCCATATGTCAAAACTATGCGCACGCATGGACAAAGGTGTGTAATGACGTGGTAAAAAGAGAACATTGGTTACCTGTCAGAAGCACAAAGAACCGCCTCCGCGGTACATCTTCCGTTCTGCGTATGATTTGCTCACGGAACACATCTGGCTTCTTGTTCAGTCGCAAGAACCCTCTGTAAGTTCCTAATACTCGATTTAATTCTCCCGGAGGCATAAAGGCACAGATATACGGAGAACAGTGCACAAAGCTATGAAGTTAGAGGTTGTGAGGACCTTCAGAAAGGTAATCTGTATTCTGTAATACAAGTAGTTCAGTTCAGTTCAGTTCCAAATAACTTTGTTTCCACCGGCCCCCCTACCTGCCCTGTCCGGCACGGCACACAGGCCTCCAAGAGAGGAGTAGGGGGTTTGTTTACTACTAGACTAACACTTAAATTTATGTGATGCTGCAGCTGCCAGTTGGGTCAGTTCCACTTGCACCGTGGAATCTGGGCTTCTTAATGCTTCCTTCCATACTGTATGATCTTCATACTTGCTTTTTCCTGGAACTTCTTCGAATTTCTGATGATGTGATCTATGTGGGCCACGCCTCCGCAAAAGGTGCATTTTGCTTCTTTCTTTTTGGGTTTGGTGCATGCCCTCCATCTTGGGGAGGGTTAGTTTCCCGCCTGTAGTCTTCTTCGTATGTTGCACAATCTGTAGCTTAGCTCCTTCCTGTCAAGAACGGGCAGCCTTATTTTATCCTCTCTTTGCTTGGAAATCTTCTTCCTTGGAGGACAGTATTCCTCTTCCACTTTTTTGCTTGCTCCATCGCAGTAGAGATCTCATTTTAATAATACTAGACGAGCTATTCTGTCTGCGGTTTCATTGCCTGGATCTCGAGTATGTGCTGTGGTCCATGTTATTCTAACAAGTCTGTCTATAATTGCACCTTCTATTACTTCGCCCGCTTTTTTGCCGATATTACCTCTTAAGTAGTTCATCAACGCGTTTCTGCTGTCGATAATGATGATTTCGGCTTTGGTAGCGGTGAGGGCTAGCGCGATGGCAAGCTCCTCTGCTTCTGTGATTGATAGGCCCTGGGCTATCATGGGCCTCCGGCTAAATGCAGCTATTTGTCCGGCCTCATCTCATACTGTAAACAATACTTAACGTGCATTATGAATATGAGTTCGGATGCTGCGGCCTCTGATACCGCAGACCTGATGCGAGCCCTTTAAAACATCGAGAACCAGAGATGGGCATCCTCACGAGGGCGAGCCCTCATGAGGGCGTTCTCACCTTCACCTCATGAGGATTTCATTCGGTGAGGTGAGAGTGAGAGAGGATGGGCGCATGAAAATTCGTGAGGACGAAGGTGAGGGGCGAAAGACATGATAAGGTGAGGACGAGGAAGGAAACATATGAGGAGGTGAGGGTGAGGGAGAGAAAGATGCACGGTCTGAGGGTTAGGTTGAGGGCTCGAACCGTACTCTGGGCTAACGCTTCTTTGTGTGCAGCCCGTTACGAATTCCTATTTTAGACCGCCAGTACTGAGGGTGAAGGTTGCCGGGGAAGACGTAGTTTCTGCTGTATGGATGTACGCAAGACGAACGCGAAAGGCTGAGATCCGCATACCTTCTCCATCGCTGCGGTATACTAGACCCCTGACAATGCTATGCCGAAAAAAGCACTCTTCTAACTAAAAAGCCCATTTTCAAAAACTGTGTAAAGTTTTCGATGGAAACACCCTGTATAGTGCGCTAACAAGGAGGCACTGGTTGATCCATCCGGGTGGCGGCCGGTCCAACGGGAACCGTGGTACCGCAGTTGGCATTTTCATTATCAGCCCTGAGTCTGTCAGATCATCAGAATGTACAGTAAAGAATGTAGAAATTATACCTAGTAATTAAGGCACAAGCTCTTAGCCTTTTTTGACCGCAGCGGTGGCCAAGTGGTTGAGCATTCGCCTCGCATGCGGGAGGTGCAGGGTTCGATCCCCAGTGCCGCCGGGTACCCACCGGTGACACAATGGGTACAAGCTTTCCCCTGGTCTGGTGCTCGGCTTATTTAAGGTGAAATGCTTGGGAAATGGGTCTTCGACCCCACCTTGAGAATTTGAAAAATACCTTGTGCCATGGCGCTCTTTGGCCATAGATGCCCTTGCGCCATAAAAATCCATCATCATCATCATCTTAGCCTTGTTTCCTGGAACAAAGTCTGATTTCAGCTTAGTAATGTTTAGAAAAACTGGCTGCAGCGCATAAATACTTCTACGAAATTCCACTACCAAATCAAAGCCTGTTGGCGGCGTTGGTGTGAATTTTTTTTGTTCATATTGCGAATAGTTCAGTACAGTCGTATTATTATATTTTCGCCGAAATTGCGGTATAGGAAAGCTGTGCCGCAATGTGGTGGGCTTTATAACCATGGTCTGAATCATCGCCAGCTCCACCTTGCATTGTACGAGGCGTTAAAAAGAAAAAGCAATAGTGCTCTCCAAATAACGGGAACATCTCTGTTTATTTCCGTCCCTGCTGAGACGTGTGACCACGTAGTTGATAGTTGATAGTTTCGGAAGCGGGACCAGATCCCGCTGCGGAACTAAAAATCAGTTCCGCTGGCCGCAGCTTCAGTCCACTGCGCCATCGCCACGGCTTTTTTAATGCATGGTCTTTATTACATTGAAAATACATTTTATTTGCATTAACTATATTATTTACAAAGCTTTTAGGAAAGACAGAGCAGTAGAGTACTAGACACGAGGTAAGGCTGAGCCCATCACTAAGAGGGATCTCAATTTGACTTAAAGTCGGTCGGTTCATACACTTTCCTGAGATGAACGATCAGTTTGGAGACATCTTAACATGCTGCCTGTGTGAGCCGCCAAGCTCTCGGGCTGTGCTTGCAATGTCGTCGCCTTTGTCACGTACCCGCACTCACGTGTTTTAAACTGCCAGTCTCTCACGCTGTAGTTGTCGTTTGCCGCACAACATGGCACATACCCACAAGAGAGGTTGGCCATAACCAGGCGGTGACTATTTGCATTGCATACTGCATTCGGGAAGCAGCATTTTCTATCCGTGCGCGTGGAAGCGTCATCACATGAGCATGGTGCAAACCGCACGAAATGACGGGAGGTTAGAAGCAGTGAAATTAAGAAGACCGAGTGCTATCGCAATAGCTTATTCGCCGACGATTGTGTTATTTACCGTTCTATAAATAGTGCAGCAGATAATTATGTTCTTCAATGTGATCTATTAAGGTTGGAGGAGTGGTGTCGTAGATGGCTGATGGTCTTAAACACTAACAAAACTGCGCTTGTTTCCTTTCACAGACGACAAAATTACCCTACCCCAAATTATCTTTTGAACGGTTCTAGTGTTTTACCCCGCAACTGCATTAAGTATCTTGGTTTTGACATCTCGAGTACCCTTAATTGGTCTACCCATATAACGCGGATAATTAACAATGTTAGCAAAACTCTCGGCTACCTACGTCGTAATTTACGTCTAGCTTCACCAGCAGTTAAATTGCTAGCTTATAAAACATTAATTCGGCCAAAGTTAGAGTACGCATCAGCCATCTGGGACCCCGCTCAACTTAACCTAACCCACTGTGTAGAACTTGCGCAAAATCGCGCCGTTAGATTCATCTACTCAAACTACTTATACTCCACCAGTGTTACCTCCCTGAAAAATAATGCATGCCTACCTAACCTCAAGCAACGCCGTATTGTTGCAAGGCTATGCTTGTATCACAAAATATATCATAACTTTACTCACAACTGTCCTATCCAACCTGCTCATCGTTCTTCAGCCCGCACAAGCCACCACAAGGTCGTTTACCCACCTCCTGCTCGCACCGTGACCCATCTTCATTCCTTCTTCATACAAACAGCGCGTGACTGGAACAGTCTTCCCACCAGTACCATCCTTCTTACAAATCCGGACCATTTCAAGAAAGCCATTGAAACTATGTTCTATTAACACCAGGCTGTTAGCCCACCCCTCATGTAAAGCTCTCAAGCGCCCTTGAGGTATCTATAATAAAAAAATCTTTGGGTAATGATAAATAAGCGACCTACAAACTTTCCTTATTCTGAGTCTATTTTGCGCTTAGCACTTATTGTAATTTTCGTGGTAAACGCTACTGCCTTCTTTTCTATATGTTCTTGGCACACGTACATTAGTTTTTGTAGAGACACAACAACGCGCTGACTCATTTTAGCGGTGCATTTAGATAAGAATGATATGTTATAACTGTAGGGCACATGTATAGACGCAGTGCGTGCCAGAAGTAAAGACAGAGTGATATTTTGGAGCTCAACTCGTAGTTGCCTTGGTTTTGCCTCACGTATTAGCTCAAACAACGCACACGCACACGGACACACACAACAATATAAGCACGAAACCTCTCGTCCAATAGTGCGTTGAGGACTTGTCTTATATGTTTATTACTGGGCCGATGATGTGTGGGCGACGTGGAGGGAGGCCAGCAAATTTTTCCAAGTGACATGAGGATGAGGGAGGGCCGGATAACTTTTCAAAATGAGGGCGAGAATAAGAGAGAGTCGTGGATTCGAAATTGAGGGTGAGAGAGGAAGAGTAAAAATGAGGGCATTTTCCCACCTCTGGTCCCAACTAGGTGCAGACGATTACAAATAACCTTTGCAAAAAGTTTGTAATCTACATTACAGAGGGAAATTGGACACTACTTTTCAACTGTTTTCAACAGATTTGTATCTGTGCTTTTTGGAATTATTAGAAAGTGGGGGAAAAGAATAGAGAGTTGGGGGCAAAAAAAACCAACAGCATAACAAGCCTGGAAAACCTCTATTGAAATAGGCGCTAGCAAGTGGAAAATGTTTTCTAGAACTCGCTAGTAATACCATCTGGCCCAGGAGATTTCTGAGCCGTCAGGTTAGATGTGGCAGATTTAATTTCGTTCAAAGTGATAGGACCCGCCGCGGTGGCTCTGCGGTTAGGGCGCTCGGCTACTGATCCGGAGTTCCCGGGTTCGAACCCGACAGCGGCGGCTGCTTTCTTATGGAGGCAAAACGCTAAGGCGCCCGTGTGCTGTGCGATGTCAGTGCACGTTAAAGATCCCCAGGTGGTCAAAATTATTCCGTAGCCCTCGACTAGGGCACCCATTTCTTCTTTCACTCCCTCCTTTATCCCTTCTCTTACGGCCCGGTTCAGGTGTCCAACGATATATGAGACAGATACTGCGCCATTTCCTTCGCCCCCACCCCCCAAAAAAACAATTATTATTCAAAGTGATAGGCCCCTCTACTACAGCACGCTGCTCATCGTCAAGTCGAGGAAAGGCTTCGAATAAGCGACTGTAATCTGATCTCGCATTTATACCCGTACAGCCCCCAAGCAGGTTCCGATTAATAGTCAACGAAAGCATCAATAATATCGGGAGCATCGCTGTATGTGAAGCCTCCATACTTAATTTCCAATATTTCTTTAGCAAGAGTAGCCTGCCTTTCATCACCCAGGGCTCGACGAGGTGGGTGCTCCTTCGGAAACCTACGGGACCTAGACTTTATCAAGGCCCACTTGTATCTTTCGGTTTCAAACTGCGGAAGGTTTGTTTTTATGGTAGTGATTTCTACATAGGCACCTAGGCTAATCGTCTATAACGCATGTAGCTTAACCAAAGTACGGCCGGCCTTGAAGATGTGATGTCCGTTCAAAAATGTAATTCTTAATTGCTGATGCTTGAATGGACCAGTACTCTTTTCTTGTTTAAATAAGTCGCATTTTTGAAAAACTGACAGATCGCCGCGTGAACATGTGTCCTTAAAGCAATTAGAGACAGCACATTTGAAGATTTCTTCATAAAGCAAACAGCTCTTCAACTTTCACAGCTCCCATCCAGGATGGAGTATGTACTGACAGTACCTCCCTATCTTCAGAGACACCATGCAGTGATCTCAGAACAATATGAGCCGCACCCACTAATCAAAAACGCTGGATAACATGTCTGCTGAAACGTAAATTATTTCAAGCCGAGCAATAGAGGAGCACAGAAAATGAGTGAAATGAATATTATGTCCCTTATCTTGCCCAACATCCGCCAGGTTGTATTCGCATGAAAGTCAGTAAGAAAAGCAGTTCTAGGGTCATGATGCTTACTTAAAACTGCTCGGTATTCGACACAACAAACACAATTCAAATCACCAAACAGCATAATTTTACGATCCTTGCATAAATGGTCGAGTAATAACAGTAAAGGACTTATATCACGGTGCTTTACAGGCGCATAGACACAAAGAACTCACCACTGTCACCCAAAATTGTGAGTTCACAGCAGATAAGTCCCCCGTCCTCATATCTGCAATACGAAAGGGCAGTAATTATTAGTGTGTTGTCCAGAAATAACATGTTCCTTCCTGATATGTCTCTTGAATGACTAAGGATAACATTGAATTCTGATAAAAAAGGCTCGAGAGCAGCTTCAGTCTCCTAATCAGAGGATAGGTTGGCTTCCTGGATGGCTCACACTCTATTTTAAAGAAAAAAGATGCCGCAACTGATGTTGCCTTCGACGGTTACGCAAACCCTTAACTTTAAGGACAGCGACCTGAAATGCTGCGACACCCGCCATTTTCGGTGCTTGTCTTATCGAACGTCGTCCTCTGTACTGGGTTGGATCGCCTGCAAATTGGCGGCCTGTAGGGCAGACATCGCCCTTCGTTTTGAGGTTACCCTTCCCAATGCCACCACACCAGGTTCCTTCTACTCATCGCCAGCGATACACATCTCATCATCGGCAGGACGATTAAAAGGTGTGCTGTTGTCCATCGCCTCTTACTAGACAGCCAAGGCTTCGGCCCATGAAGCTCAGGGGACCACGTCGCTCGCAAACATGATGACAGCCGACGGAGCACAGAACACACTACATACTGACACTTGAGCCAGCACACTGCTGCACTCCGGCGACGAAGCGGCATCACCGGCGAAGGCCTGTTGCAGATTCACTGGCTGTAGCGCCTGCACTGACTCTACAGAGAGTGTCCAGCTTTAGAGATTCGTGGGTGACAGATGGCTCCTGAGCAGCAAGCACAGGACTCAACGTAGCAGGTCTAGGGAGCCCCGGGTCCGGTGGATGTGGGTGTGGAGATGAGGATTCCCGTTTGTAGTCATGGCAGACTGTCCCTTGCCGTCAGTTAGTGCCTTTGGTCCTGCTTCTTTTGGGAGCTCAAGACTCATTTCCCCTTGACCAGAAATCTATGGTTGAGAGGGGCCGGATGATGACGGCGACCAATGGGTTCTCCTACTCAACCCAACAAGTATTTATGCTCTTATTGCATTGAAAGTGTAAAACGTTTATTTGAGCCTGCAGTAAAACGCGCGCGCAATCATGCGCTCCGGAGAGGGCCTGTCGTATTCTGGGCGCCGGCCGCGAGGCCTGGGTTCCCGCTCGCCGTTGCCTGCTCACACGGCCCCTGCCACGGCAGTGCATCGATGACGTGCTGGAAGGCCCAGAGTTGTTCATTTTGATTGTCGCTCCCTGCGGCTGCTTCGAGTCGCAGCGGGATCTTCCCAGACTTGGCATCTTCCTGGTACTTGAAACAATTCTACAGCATGTGTGTGAAGCCGGCCGTCTCCCTTCGGCAGACTCTGCACTTGTCTGTCGGATGCGTCCCGGGATACATTCTGTGCATCAACGATGGGCTGGGGTGTGTACCCGTCTGCAGCGGTCTGTATAAAATGGCTTGCTCTCGACTCAGCTCTGAGCAAGGGGGGGGAGAGGAGGTCCGAGAGCCAAGCGGATAGCCTTGGTTATCTCGTTGTATTCGGTCTTTCGGTCCTTGATGCTGAACCACAGCGGTCAGTCGACCGTGGCGCGGTCCGGGAGGCCGCACGCCTCGGCGTCTGTCGTATCGTTGTGGTTAGCACTGTGGTTCGACGCCTCGCCCATGTGTGCCGGGAACTCCTTGATCCTCACTTGTCGTTTGCTGCCGTTGCCGTTCTTGGATGCCTGCCGCATGCGCACCGCTTCTTTCGGTATCCTCGCTTTCGCGTAATTTCTTTAATACAAATGCTTTTTCGTCCTCTACCCGACGCGTCCACAACATCTGACACATCCATAAATTGCTCTGAGACCACCTCATCCTCATATTTCTAGCTGCCCTGATGTAACCTATAAGCATGACTGATTACACAGTTGTCAACTGTGCGACCAAAGCATAAGCATTGGGTGCACCGAGGCGTACGGCACTGACGGCGTACATGGTCCACACGGTTGCTACGAAGACACAGCGGAGGCATACCTGTTATCACAACTAAAGCCTGTACGCCGAAAACGTTGAACATGTGAGGAATTGTACTTATTGACACTCCGCCCTTGACCATCAGCAAAATTTCACGGTTCGTTCTTTCCATGCGCACCATTCCGCGGCACCACCACTTCTGACGCTCGATAATTTGTACAGTTCCAAAAGGCTGCAAACCTTCCACAATTCTCCGGACCTCCATATAGTGCGGGAGCCAAAGCAGCTTAGCCTTCACATTTGTCTTGTGCGGGTCAAATAGATTAACTTTAGACCTTTGACATGGAATTCTGCTTTGTCAATTACCTTCTGCATTGAGGAACTGCTATCGCAGGTAAACATTCAAACGTGGCTCATTTCGCACTGGCCAATGCAGAGAATCTCACGCAGGTCCAAAATCTTTGCGAGTGCGTCTGGCAAGTCTGGAGTACGGTATGGGCGATCCTTGAGGTCAGCATGCAGAAAAGCGGTGTTGAGTACAACGTTACCGGTAGGAAGTTACCGGTCTCCCGACAACCCCAGATGTCTGGCGACATCGGCCCACGGCCGATGCGCTGTCTCCAGCTAGAAGCATTTCAAGACACAGCCATTCAGAATGGCTTCCTCTTCTTATTTTACGACACTCCACCGCGATTGATTGAACAGCTTTAATTTTCACCAGAAAAGACATTCAATGGAAGGCTATTTCTGCTAGGTGATCCAAGCCGCGATTCCAAAAACTCCACCGTAAGTGGCGGCGACTGTGGGCCTCTTTTTGTGACGTCACGGGAGGAGTACTCAGGCCTTCTTAAATTCTCTAGAGGGTGTTGAGCTGGAGCGTAGTGACATCGTGGTGGCCACGTGATGTGGCTTTGCGGCGGCGGCCTCGCCCTCATCTCCCACTCCTAGGCTCAAGGCCATATGAAACGCATGCCGAACTAGCGGCCGAAGGGAGCAGTAAAGTTTCGCTTTAAAAGGCACGTCTAGCTTGGTTTTGTTTATGGTTCTTTAACGTCCCAAAGCGACTCTGGCTATGAGGGACGCCGTAGTGAAGGGCTCCGGAAATTTCGGCTACCTGGGGTTCTTAAACGTGCACTGACATCGCACAGTATACGGGCGTCTAGAATTTCGCCTCCATCAAAATCGTACCGCCACGGCTGGGATCGAAACTGCGACTTTCGGGTCAGCAGCCGAGCGCCATAACCACTTTGCCACCGCGGAGACCGAAAGGCGCGTCTAATGAATGCACGGCTATGAAAATAAAACACACGCCGAACAAGCTATGGAAGGTAGTAAAACACACATATGAAACACACGAATCTACGGATATGTCCTGAGGACTACATGAGCAATTGTGACCATATTGATTACAGATCTCGCAATCACGCAAGTACCAAATTTTCTCCGTTTCCGGTAAATTTCCGCCTGCGTGCAGTCATCGCGACATCATGCAGAATTTAATGAACACCCCCCTCGCAATACACAGCGCTGGACCAGCAGATGGCGCAGGTTGCTGATCTACACACAGTTTTAAAGCGAAAGCTTTACTGGCCGCGAACTTACGATTTCGCAGTGGCTGTGCTCAAAGGAGGCACGTGACGTCACAACGAGCTCCTCGCCGCGGATACTCCTCTCTCTCTCTAGCCCCTTGTCGCTACTGTGAATGCGCCACTAGTAGCACCGAGCCACAGGTGTGCCGCCGCTGCGCAGCGCGCGCCTTTCCACAAAATCCAACTTTCAATTTTCAGTTTCAAAACCCGAAGGGGGGTTCGGCGTTCCACACCTTAAGATCAAGTTCCCATGCCCTCTATACGAGGGACGGGCAACAAATCCACATAGTGGATACCATCACGGTTCTCGGACTCTTGAAAGGATTTCGCGGGGGCAACTCACAGACTATAGCCCGCATTACCTCCAAGACGGAGAATATGCTTCGGCTTATCCTCCGGGTCTCGAACCGCAGGGGGGTTTAAGTAAGAGCAATTTCCTCCGACTCTACCACGCGCTTCTTATGAGCCACGTTAACTATGTAGCCTCCACGTTCGGCTGGTCTAAATGGGATGAGGCCAAAATCGACGCCCTCATGTGCAAAAGCATCAAGCGCGTGCTGGGTTTACCCCTCACTACCAGCACCGCGCGTCACATGCAACTAGGCATGCACAACACCCTGTCAGAGGTGATCGAGGCCCAACGAGTGGTTCAAATAATACGACTCATCTTCGCGAGCCGGGAGACGCATCCTAGAATCCGTTGGATGTGGTCACCAGGAAATCATGGAGCGCAATGCGACCCTATCACCTATGGTCTGAGATACGTTCCATGTAAATCCCATGCCAGATAACGCCCACTTTCAATACAATGTAGGGCGCCGGGTAGCCCGGGCTCGTTCCCTGTTAAAAATGGCTGCGGCCACCCCGAATCTTGCATGTTTCGTTGGTGCCGCCCAGTACGGGCGCTCTGATCACTATGCCGTTGTTTCAGTTGACTGCAATGGCACTCTCATTAACTCAGCATCCGTGCCGAAGGTTTCTGCAACAGTAGCCGAGCAGGTTGCTATAGCTCTGGCACTGAAGGACCCTCTACGTCCAAATATCTTTACAGACTCCAGGTCTACAGCCCGAGCGTTCGCCTCCGGCTCGATCTCCAAGGAGGCGGCGGCCATCCTCGGCAACGAGGGGGGGGGGGGGGGGGCTGCTCGTTTTCATGTCAAAAAATGGTTCCCGGCCCATATGGGAATCAATGTGCACTCTGAAGTTGTTAACGACAATGAGTTGTCCCATGACTGTGCTCGAGGTCTTGCACACCGCGGCGGTTCCGGTGGGCTCACGGGCGGCGACTTAGGACAGTACAGGAATTTGCTACTCACGTTCCATGAAATCTTGGCACATTATCAACTTGCTCGGCTGGCATATCCGCTACCGCATCCTGCACTTACTAGACCACAATCGTCGGCCTTTCGCATGCTCCAAACTGGATCGTTCCCCTCCAGGGGCCGATTCAGTCACTTCGCGCCTAATGTAGAACCCCACTGTCCAGACTGTGGAGAGGCGTATTGCTCTTTATCTCATATGCTCTGGCAATGCCCTGCGTTACGCAGCTCATCGCTTACCACTCTATCCGACTGGGAGGCAGCCCTTAAGAGCAGCGACCTCTCAGAGCAACTACGGGCTGTCCAGAGGGTCTGCGACAGGGCGGAGCACCACAATCTTCCGACCCCGACGTGGGTGCGGCCCGCGACGGCTACGGGGACTCCCTGAAAAGGAAGGTACCCTAACGCGGTCCCTCGGGACAATCAAGTTATTTGTCTGCCTTTTTGTCTTCTCTGTCTCTCTATCTGCTCCCTAGTCACTTCTGCGCATGCGCCACTGGGAGCACCGAGCCACAGGTGTTCCGCCACTGCGCAGCGCCAAGCCTTTCCTGAAAATCCAACTTTCAATAATTCTTCCTTCTTTCCCTCTTCCCTTTATTTCTTCCTTTACGGTACGGTTCGGGTGTCCACCGAGATATGCGAGACGGTTACTGTGCCATTTGCTTTCCTGAAAAACAAACCGAAACAAGTGAGCCGACGGCGTTCACAGTTCATTGGCGTTGACAGCTTTGCAAAGGCCGTTCATTTTCACGAAAGGAAAGGCGCACAGCCGGCTCAGTGGGTCAGTGGAGAGGCGTTGGTGTTCATCTGCAAAAGCCTGCTTTGATTGCGTTCCGCACACTGGATAGGCAGCAGGCCCTCCCTGTCACCCTGGAAGGTGACATGCTGGTAGTGGTTGATCGCGAGAGATTCACCATCAAATGAACCTTGCGGCCTAGCTATTGCTGCAGTGCCGCATGCAGCCACAACGCTGTTAGCGCTAATGCATTCAGGCAACATCTCCCTCACACCACCGCCACATATATCAAGGCGCGTATGAGGCGTCCGAATATCCTTGGAGCTAATTATGCGCCCTTTCTTTTCTCAAAGCCATCGCCGTCTAGAGCATTGTCAACGCCGCCATCTTTCGCTTTGCATATCCTGGATTAGCCGAGCTAATCCACGTTATGTTTGTATATTACCGTACATAAGGAAACGTAAGTGGCTCATATTTTCGGAAAAGAGCAATATACTCCTCCCACAAAGATAAAGCGTGAAAAAGCCAGAGAAGGAAGGCTGAATTCGGACATCGTTTACTTTTCTTCTGCTTCAAGCTTTTATACTGAGCGCTCTAAATATATCTGGTCAGTTATGTATCGCTTGCGTCAATATTTGAAGCCTTTGAAAAGAGAGCGTTACCTCGGACATGAGCCACATTGTACTAAATGGACTGCATTGAAATTTTATAACATTACTTGATTTTTTTAACAAAAAAAACTATGATTAAGAATTTTGACAGAAATGACCCACGGTTACCTGGTTTATGAACGCGAAGACGCGATCACGCATTGTAAATTGTAAAATTGTGGTGTTTAACGTCCCGAAACGGCCCATGTGCCGCGGTGGCTCAGTGGCTAGAACGCTAGGCTACAGACCTGGACTTCCCGGGTTGGAACACGGACGCGGCTGCCGCCTTTCGATGGAGGCGAAAAGCAAGGGCGCCCGTGTGCTGTGCTATGTCTGTTCACGTTAAAGATCCCAAGTGGTCGAAATTATTCCACCCGCCGCATTGGCTCCGTTAAGGCGCTCGTCTACTGAGGTGGCAAAATGCGCCGTGTGCTGTGTGTTAGTGCACGTTAAAGATCCCCAGGTGGTGGAAATTATACCGAAGACCTCCACTACGGCACCTCTTTCGTCCTTTGTTCTTTCACTCCCTCCTTTATCACTTCCCTTACGGCGTGGTTCGGCTGTCCACTGAGATAAGTGAGACAGTTGCTGCGTCATTTCCTTTCCTCAAAACCTTTTTTTTTCAAATCATTCCGGAGCCCTGCACTACCACACCTCTTTCGATCTTTCTTCTTTCACTCCAAAAATTATATGGTGGTGGTAGGGTTTTTTTTTATCAAAATAATAGTAGAAAGGAAGGAAAAGATTTTTGCTAGTCCCGGCATCTGCCATCGATAGCGATCCACCTGAGCTGGGGCGGCGGAAATAAAGGATAGCAGGCAGAATGGAGAAATGAAATGAAAGAGGTGAGGGGACAGCAAGAGAGGACAAGGGGAGAAGTAATATATACTAACTATTTACACAATAAGAAATGTGTCCAGGTTGTGCGCGTGATTAGTTCATGTTGGAGGAATTAAAACACGCGCACAGCACTGCGTTGGCTACAACTGGAGTGGGGCGTCCAGTTAATCGTTCAAGGTAGAACTCGCGGAGCGTTCGGTCACTGCGTATGTCAATCTGACGGAGAACAGACGGGACCTCAAGCCCGTGTTTTCGAGGAATGCATTGAGGCTTAGCAAGGTTCGCTCACGATCGAGCGCACTCGTGAGCGGCCACAATTGCGGCCACAATAGCGTCTTGAGGGAGTCTGGTAGTATGCTCCGCACCATATAGGCCGCAAGCATATCGCGACGAGCATAGGCGAACGCGGCACAGTGAAGGACCAGGTGTTCTAGTGTTTCCCCTGCACCGCATCCGTCACACTCATCACTCGTCGCGATTCCGCGACGCTCCCGTCGTTCCCCGGGCCACACGCAGCCAATTCGCGCGCGGAGGATCATTACACGTTGCGATTGTGTAAGTGCGCGACAGCCGGTGATACTCTCGATGGGCTCTCCTCCTGCGATGCGTGGGTAGGGGTGCTGCTTTCGGAGATGATCGTGGATGGCCGCATGCGCGTCCTCCAGCGCAAGGCGCAGATCGCTGTCACGTAGTTGATGTGCAGCGGTCGCGGGGTCGTCAGCTTCTTTTGCCGGTGATGCCGCAGTGTCTGGGCACCCCCTGTGCACGCACGGCACATCCTCTCGGCGCGAGGCGCTCGATGCGCGAGCGAATTTCCCGCACTAGAGGGGGACCACGGCCGTTATATTGCAGGCGGCTGAGGGCGGCGGGGGAGTCACACAGCAGAGCACACCAGGCCGATGGTGGGCAGCTGTTCCAGCCCGTGCCGAATCCCGAAATTAGAAACTAGAAAAATCGAAAATTAGAAAAAACTGTTTTTTTATGGGGGGGGGGGGGGGGAAGAAAATGGCGTCGTATCTGTCTCACATATTGGCCGACACCCGAATTGGTCCGTAAGGGAAGGGAAAAAGGATGGAGTGAAATAAGAAAGAGGTGCCGTAGTGGAGGGCTCCGCAATAATTTCGACCACCTGTGGATCTTTAACGTGCACTGACATCGCACAGCACACGGGAGCCATAGCGGTTCGCCTACATTGAAACGCAGCCACCGCGGTCGGGTTCGAGCCTGGGAATTCCGGATCAGTAGCCGAGCGCCCTAATCACTGAGCCACCGCAGCAGGCATCACTCCGACCTGCCTCCTTCCATTACGGTTTGTTTCGGGTGTCCACCGAAATGAGAGAGAGAAACAAACTTTATTATTGGAGAGGAATTCAGGGCACGCTCCTGGGTCTTCACACGACCCCACTGCACTCAAGTGTTTATGTTCTTGCCGAGTCCTCCGGGCGCAGCAGGGTCTCTCAATCCTCCGAAATCTTGAGGTCCTCTAGGCCGCGCGAAACGCCATTTCCTTTATTCAGAAACCATCAGTTTCCAATGAGAGACGCCTTAGTCGAGGGCTCCGAGTTAACATAGATTATTTGGGAGTTCTTTAACATGAGCGCGGTATTCACAACTCACAAGCGACTATTGCGTTTGGCGTCCATCGAAGTGCTGCCTCTGCGGCCGGGTTTTGATGCGTTTCTTGAAGCTCACGTTTTGAGCCACCGCACCAGGTCGGACACATTACGATTTATTCATATGAGCGGATGCTGTAACCATTAGGTTAAGGTAGCGGTACAGTCTATAAATGAATTAGCCTATATTGGAGTAAAAAGGGTGTAAGCTCTCCTCTATCGCGGTCACTTTTAAGGGCTGGATGTGCTGCCTAAGACCAGGGGTAGATTAAGATCACTAAATATACAATGTGCCTAATTTTGGAAACGCAGGGATATTCTCATCGCAACTCTGGTGTTGGGGTTAACAAATTTAAGATAATTAAATGCCGGTTAATATCTTTGTAAATGCTGGAACTCTCCATTTTTTTCTTTGATGAGGGAATTTGTTCTCGTTAGGAATCTCGTGTATCCCGTATTTTCAGTGAAGGAAATTTACCCCAGGGCTTGAGCATAATGCCGTGCCCATAAAAGGAAGTGCGCTAGGGGAGGGCTTGCTCTCTTTTTTACTCCTTTATAGGCATATTCGTGTTAGGAGTATACGCTAGCAACCCGCTACGGTGGCTCAGTGGTTAGGGCGCTCTACTACTGATCCGGAGTTCCCGGGTTCCAACCCGACCGCGGCGGCTGCGTTTTTATGGAGGAAAAACGCTAAGGCGCCCATGTGCTGTGCGATGTCAGTGCACGTTAAAGATCCCCAGGTGGTCGAAAATATTCCGGAGCCCTCCACTACGACACCTATTTCTTCCTTTCTTCTTTCACTCCCTCCTTTATCCCTTCCCATACGGCGCGGTTCAGGTGTCCAACGATATATGAGACAGATACTGCGCCATTTCCTTTCCCCCCAAAAAACAATTATTATTATTATATTATACGCTAGTGGTCAGCGAATCTGCCTAGTAATCGTGAGGTGCTGGGCTGGCATGGTGGGCGTCCATTTTAATGGGTGGCTGCTCAGTAGCGTAGTTTACTTGCTGAAGTAACACTTGCTGCTGGGCTAGATGGTGAAGAGTTCTATATACAGACTTTAGCGTAAAATAAGACACATTCACAAGAAAGGTGGACAAGAAAGTTGTCAGTAGCGCGTTGTCTTGTCCACCTGTCTTGTGAACGTGTCTTATTTTGCGCTAACGTTTTTACTTGCGGACACCGACGCCGTAGTACTGGAGAAAGAGCCGAGACTAGCTAAGGATGTAACAAGTAATCTACAGCAGAGGAAGCATCGCTAGTATCTTCTGAAAGGCAGGAGATGCTAGGAGGCATAAGAAGTGATGGATAACTGGTGTTGGTCTTCTATGTGGCAGATGCGTTTTTGCCTGCAGGTGGTAGGGTGTGGCGACGTCGCCACCGGC
The DNA here is from genome assembly GCF_052857255.1 of Amblyomma americanum. Classification (NCBI taxonomy): domain Eukaryota; kingdom Metazoa; phylum Arthropoda; class Arachnida; order Ixodida; family Ixodidae; genus Amblyomma; species Amblyomma americanum. The sequence goes on along the minus strand of NC_135499.1, from coordinate 155,614,415 downwards.
GCCACATTCTCGAGGAATGAGCTAAGAATAACTGCCCGATTTGAAGTGACGCCGTCAACTAGGCACTAAAGAGCTCATGACGTGAACTAGGAGATTTAAAATTGAGGATCACGGTTTTCGGTCATACTGATGGACACCGAAGCTCAATGGTGCTATTAGTCGTCAATAGGTATGGCTAGCTGCCTTTGGTCGTCGATTGCCAGAATGACGCACATAAGTGCAACCGGCTCAGGTCAGCACCAATAATGTCACTTGCAGCGCAGTATTCGGGTTACTTGAACCGTTCTCCTCGCTTTCATCGTTCTTTTTCTCATCTCAAGATATCGCTCCTTCCTCTGATTTTCGCCTCATCCACTTCGAGGTTTCAACATCGGCAGCCACACGATCGTTAGAAAGGGCCAAAAAATAGGTGCGCTGAAAAGGGAGCGGCGGTTAAGAAGTTCAACTGGCAGTAGGGTTTGTGCAGTTAACAAAGCAGAGTTTATTCATGTTTGTTTCGACATGCTTCGGCAGCGCTGAGCATTTCTTTTCGGGAATGCGCGCGGCAAAGCGCACAGCCAGTAGCTGGCGTCGCTCTTTCGTAGTTCGGTTGGTCATGCCGTATGTCCGTCCACATGGTTGAGTATGTAAGCAGCTCCCAGCATCTCTCTGGCCTGTTCCGATGAACTTTGTATTCTTTAGAGCACTGGAGCGGTGGACAAGGTTAATTCGAGAGAGAGATAAATAGAGAATAAACTTTATTAATATACAGTAACTACGTGGGTGGCTCACCCAGGCCCGGGAAACCATTGCCGAATACTTCCAGGCCTGACCGATCAGGTCCCCCTTCAGCGCCAGCTCATCGGTCAGGCGTGGAAGCTTAATTCAAGAGTGATGCCCCTCTTGGCTAGCACTTCTCTTTCGCTTTGCTTTTAGCGCCCTCACAACGTCGCCACCGACGCTCAGTCCAGTAACGGGCGCCACAGAGCTGCGCAGTCAGAGCCTCTCGTTCATCGGGTGAAAAGAGGTACGCATGAGAAGGCTCCTGTCATCCAAGGCAGTATGTTTTAATTATAAGTTTCTGCTTGAGCTTTAGACAGTCCTCAAAAGACATTTGTTTACTTATCTCGTGTGATCGCAGCCACGTCACTTTACGTTCACTTTGTCGCATTCGGATCGGCCGAATAGCTTTGATGCTTGTTCCTGCGCTCGACTGCCATCGCCACTGACTAATCAATGAGGAAGCAAGCAGTGCAATCAGCGGAAGATATCTCAGTTTGTGCAGTCACGAGCAAAAGTTTACGGGATGTCGATTCACGGGGAAAGAATTCATTGAGCGTTTAAGCGGGTATTGGCTCTAGCGGATGCACCACGCATTTCTGATCGCACTTCTATGCTTTTCGTTATTGTGCATTTCCTGACGACGCTGAAGAAAAATACGGCAGAGGCAGTTAAGACTGGTTAGGTGTGAGAATGCGAAAATTTTACTGCCCCTACGCGTATTGACACCCATCCACACACACACGCGCGCGTATGACACCAACAAAATGCGGTACGACCGATGGCTGCGTCACAATTTTGATATGAAAATTGGTTTTTGATAAAAAGATGTGGCGCAGTAACGCTATGCTATCTTATACTACAAGAACAAATGTTTAGGAGTCGTGGTTGCGCTATTTGAATTAGGTCTTCGAGGAAGTCTCAGTAAATTGACTAGTGCAGCACGCTTCAGTGCACGTTTCAGGTTGGCTGGCGATCAAAGTGCGTGCGCGAACAATGCGTACAGCTACCGTGGAATTATCGAACGTGCTAATTTGAGCAGAACTTCACGAAATCCCGTTTTCATAACCCGTGCCCAATCTATTAACACGAAGCTGATCTGGGCAGCTAAGTCTAATATTTCAGAGCGCCACAAGTCCCCGAGTGTGCGATGGTGGTCTTGTTGATGAAACAAGAAATCTTAAAAGCAAAGATCACGCAAAGCGCAACACCCTGCAAAAAAGTAGACGGGACGAGGGCTTGTCCCGTATACCGCTCTCCTGAGTCTTATCACCTGCGGGATTTTTATCTGTATGATTACACAAATTCAGCTTTTCCTCAGTTCACTTTAATGTGAGGCAACCATGGAATATTGTTAGATACTATTTTTTAAAATATTGATAGGAATGGTCTCCTTTTTCTATATGTTGGAAAATCTTGCTTTTTGGTAGTTCGCCTGCGCTGGCATCGAGCAGCTAATACTGCCACAGAAAGCCAATAGGCTGCATTTTTGGGAATAAATAAGAAAAAACTACAAGCGTCCCGATGATGTACATTTCTTCAAATATATGGCTTCTTTAGGTGCAGTATTACAGTACGCAAAACAAAACTGCGTTCACAAACAAGTTTTCGTTGAATGAATTCTTCGCTATATTCTTAACGAGTTGCTTCTTAATGATGTTTTTTCTCTGATCTTGATAAGTAAGGGGGCCATAACTTAGTTTTTGTTTTGAATTCTAGTACCTTTTGATGCGGTATAAAAGTAAGACACTATTAGTAATACACAAAATATTAGGTCAAAAACTATAGTGAAATCTGCACTTCTTTCGATTAAATGTGGAATTAAAACCTGATGACTTTTGTTTGCGAAGGTGGCTGCAGCTGCAGCTGCACAAAGAGGCCGGTAGTATTTTGTGCCTTCAGTTTGTGCTCAGAGAGAAAGCAGGTGAAGCGAAGGTTGACTCAATATTTTTTTTATACGTAATAATGACCAGTGCGTCTATGGCAAGTGCACATTTACTCGAAAACACTCGTAACGTAAACACCTTCTAATGCTACTAAAGTTCTGCTTGGCGACCCATCAGAGGTACTACTTCCGGGTTCGCCTCGGAGAAAGCGGTCAGTATTTGATTCGAAAAGCTTTCGGAAATCCTCTTCAGCACTTTAACCCTCAATCAATAGCACTACTAGAGCACTCAAAACCGCTTTGAACAAGCCGTTGGCAGCCCCGCCGCGGTGGCTCAGTGGTTAGGGCGCTCGACTACTGATCCGGAGTTCCCGGGCTCGAACCCGACCGCGGCGGCTGCGTTTTTATGGAGGAAAAACGCTAAGGCGCGCGTGCGCTGTGCGATGTCAGTGCACGTTAAAGACCCGAGGTGGTCGAAATTATGCCGGAGCCCTCCGCTACGGCACCTATTCTTCCTTTCTTCTTTCACTCCCTCCTTTACCCCTTCCCTTACGGCGCGGTTCAGGTGTCCAAAGATATAAAAGACAGATACTTGCGCCATTTCGTTTCCCAAAAACCAATTATTATTATAAGCCGTTGGCAGCAGCATGACATGAACGGCGTTCAGCGGTTTTTCCATCACTTGAAAACTTCAGTTTTGTGTTTACTGCTGATTTGCATAGATGGGGTAGTGCCGGTGTGGCTATCACATACCCAGCAATTCTGGACAAAAGCATGTTTGAGCGGGAACCCATTTATGAACGCAAGTTTTTCGTATAATGCAAGATTTTACTATAACCATCAATACATCTGAAGATCACCCGAGCGCAGTCCTGAATTTTTTTTGTATTAACGTTTTTGCTATCGTCAAAAATTTTCCCCATTGGCTTTCTATGGGAGTCTTACTTGTTCGATGTGACCGATGGAAACACTTTAAAGAAATATTTTCCTACATAGATTTCAGTACAGATCAGAAGAATGGAGCATTACCTCCAACAATACCGTAAAAGTATCGTACAATTTTACAATTTTCAAAATTTTTGTCCCAAATTGCTGTCCATGACTTCTTCAACTGGGTCGAACCCAAGGGGACTGGAGGAGTTGCATTTCATTTTGAAAATTGCACACGTCCACCATTAATTGTGTGCGACAGAATTTGAGCGAGTAAATTGTTCGGAGCGATTATGTGTGCCATAACAAGCTTCATTGCTGGACACCAAATTAAATTACCCTGGAGGTGCCTGTATAAAAACATTAAATGGAATTGTAATTCTTCGTCTTTAAACGGCTGCCAACGCACAGGCGTATATTGTTTGCCTGGCCTACCTTAAGGGCCGTTGCTGAGAGACATAAAGCCTTTGCTTTTTGAAGTCCTCAATTTTTTGTGGGCCGCCGTGTAGCAAACTGTGAGCCCTTTAAAGTATGCGACGTAGCAGGCAGAACATACTTTCATTAACAACTTCCCCTGCTTTTTGTCGGTCTCGCTAGTCTCCACTGATTCGCTTGGCGTGGGGCTCGGAACTCGATAAACAGTCGCTCAGTGGCTGATGTTTGAAAAGAATGCGGTAGGTTTGGCTCGAAAAGGACCCACGCCGCAATGTTCTCTACATTTGGCCTAGAAAGTGATGATGCTTCCCCAGCGCAAGTACGACGGAATTCCCATTGCAAGAAGGACGGGCGCCACACAAAGATGCAAGCACAGCCACATACAGATATTAGTGCGTGCTCATGATGGTTGTGGCAAAATTACTAGATCTTAGTTTAATAATTGACACCGCAGTCATCTGAATGTTTCCACTTCTGCGTTCCGAAAGGTTGCTTCGCAGTATCATTACTTGTCCGGCTGTGGCTTGATGTACCGCATGACACTCATCCGCATCAAGGAATTTGTATATAGTAAAAAAAGGAGACACATAAGGCCTGTCTTGGGACCGGTCAGCTCTCTTGCTTTTCGTCGCAGACAGCTGCAAGGATAAAATGAAAATATAAGAACCTTACTGAAGTCACTCTAAATTTGCGACATGGTTTTTTGAAGCCTGAAACAGAAAACAATGTCAAATAGACTGCTAGCTTCTGGAATCAGAATACTTGTAACGGCTTGATATAGATTGTTTCTCACGTGCCCGATTGCTCATGCTGTATAATCGGTGCCAAGAAACGCAACCTTTCTGAGGATAAAGCAACACACTTGGCCAACGTAGTACCGTAGAACGCTTGAAGTAGCTCATTATCATTTTGCCGCCATCCGCCCGGTAGCTAATGTTGTGCATTCGGTGCGCGAAACGCAAATTGTCTTAAGAATGCATCATTGTTTGCAGGCCACTCCATACCACGCCTAAGCTAACCTCAGGCACAGCCGGCATTTCAAACAGTTAACTACGCGGTTAGTCTGAAGTTACATTAATCTCAATTAGCTGTAAGAGTGAAGAACAACAAAAAGAAAACAGACACGGGCGCTGTTATCTTGCGCTATGGTCTCGTTACCTTAGTGCTAAGAAGGAGCTCCTTCAGTACAGATCGGAGCACTGCAAAATAGCACAGAGAGGGATAGCAATAGCCTGCTTTGAATGCACGCTGCAGAAATCATGTGCCCATGAGATGCTAGAAAGCTTCGGTAATCAATTCGAGAGGCTGTTCGGAGCTGCCTTCCTTTGATTAGTCGAGGCGGCAGTTGCGGAAGCGCATGAGAAGAAAATGGCTTCTGGAGCACTCAAAAAGGCAGCGAGGACTATGAGGGGTAAGTAGAGGCCGAAATTGGTTAGTTATGTGCAGACGACCCCCCATAGCCTGTAAAACGTGCCCAATCAGCTCAGTATGCTGGATAATTTCTTTCAGCCTCCAGTAAGCTTGTTCGAGATAGTTATCAAATGGTTTGTAAAAACAAAAATCTGACCCCTCAGCACCAGTACGAAAACGCTTTTTTAGTGTGTACCACGGAGAGTGTCTACGAGATCCTATTCTCTTGCGGCAAATCCTCATGTCGGTCAGCGAGGGCGTCGCTTTAACCAGTGAGGAAGTGATTACGAAAAAAATAAAAGCAACAGCGGCGGTGCACACCTTGCTCAGCATTGCAACACTTGCACCAAGTAGAACCCACTTTTCTCTCACATGAAAATTTTAGGCAGAAGCAGGCAACAGCTGACGGAACTTTGAGGCATTTTGTACCGAAAAAGCTGGACCAGGTTGCGCAAGCCACACTTCAGTTGTTCTGTATAATAGCGACAGTAAATGTGTGTCGCGCTTTATCCCACGAAATTAAGCTAGCATGTTTCTGAGTGTCTTGAGGAGATACGCCTTTGCAGGCCCTTAGGCATACTTATTCGGTACGCTTCAACCCTGAATAAGTAGTTATGAGCAAGCGCCCTTGTTCTCATACTTTTTGTTGCTTTTTTCTATTCTTGCTAAATGTGATTAATATAGTGACCGTCGTCATTGTTTGAAAAAAATGAAGAAACAGGAAGAAAGCGAAAGGTATTTTATGCGCGAGGTTCTGTATTCAGGAGCGCATCGATTCCGTCACAAAGGAACCAATTTCAATCGTGGACAGAGTCCTTCCCTTCTCTTTTTCGTCGATAGGACGGTCACTGGTTTATTGAAGAGAGAACCAGCATCCTCGGAAATGGAACCAAAGTGATAGCTTTGATTGAAAAGCAGAGGAACTTTCGTTCGTCAATTTTCTTCAGTTCGTAGCCCAAACAACAGCCCCAGGTTTGTTTCTTCTCCAAATGGTCTCTTGCGACTGCCTAACGTCTTCTCACGTAGGCTGCTTTCTTATTTATTTCACAACCGTCGGACGTAGTGCTCGCTGTGTACTTGCTGGAAACAACCACTGGTAAGCGTTTAAAATGCTATTTTCTGTCAGCAGAACAGAAATCCGAGATGATAAGCATGCTGAATGCAGGCATACAGCGATCAGCTTTTAATATACGTTAGTCTTGTTTTTTATCTTGCAAACTTTTATCTACTGAAATACGTGTTCTTGTGAGCGGAGATCTCGATCATGCCACATTTATGGGAGCTCTCAAAAAAAAAAGGTTGTCATCCCTGTTTGGAAGACAAGGGTTATTTCTTTTTCCAATTACTTCCACATGTGTAGTTGCACGAAGAACTGAGACAAAACCGTCCGAGCTTTTTTCTGGCACACATAGAAGGCAGCACTGTTGTGCCGGCTCTGCAGCAGCACCGAGGGGCACTCTGAACAGGCCTCAAGAACGAGTGCTGGAGCCCCCACCTGGGCGGAGAAAGTTATCGCAGTACATGGAAATGTAAAAGCTATATCCTGGCCTAAAAGCCAATAATTTAGTTTAAGAGTCTATTCATAAACAGTGCGGCAAGCTTGCTTCATAACAATGTATGCCGGAGAAATATTTCAGTGAAAGTCAAAACGCAGTTGGCATTCCGCAGATTATAAATTCTTCGTATAAACAATGAAATTACTTGCACATGGCTGCGACCAGGGCCTTGAAAATAGCGGTGCAGATTATAGATGAATATTCTATAATTAAAAGGTAAAAACAAAAGCCCTCTCGCACAGTTTAAGGCAACCAGGCCATCACTACTTGAGTGCCGACCAAGGCAGAACGCAGAGCACTGTTGTTACTGCTGTTACATAGTCATGAAGCGAAAACAAATCACATCACTGTACTCAGACTCTTGAAGTACACTTCAAAAAATGAACACGCGTTGAAATCTTCATCGTGAAACACGTGCACGGATATCTCCTTTGAACCATCAGCCACCCTCGAAGTGTATGTGACCTCCAATGCTGTGTGCGCGTACTTTTGTTTCTGCTAGGTTGATTTTACTCCTTTGCAGCGTAACGCGCTGTATGTGAATAACATTTTTTTAGCGGAGTGGGAAGTTTTCTGCAGAATGGCGCAGTTTCCTAGTCAGTTCCCCGGGGTCTGGAACCTGACTGAATACCTTGAACCTAATCGTGCCGGTGTTTGGAGGCCTTTAACGCTAAACATGCGCAGTCTCCTGAATTTTTAAGGCAGTCAGCAGTTTTCAACTCAAAATTGCACAGAGATGGCTTCATGGAACGCACTCAGTCCATTGTTCACTGAGGACACGCCACCTGCTGTTCGTGTGTGGGAGTCATTGTATGAATCGGTAGGGTGCCAGTGATGTCGTGTTACTGGCAATTCCCTTGCAATCGCGGCCTGTTGACTGTGCAGGTTACAATAGAGAGCATGGTTCTTGTTTGCTACCAAAACAGGCACTTCAGTTTTGCGTCAGAAGAGTAAAAATAAGTGTATTTATCGGAGCTTATTTATCAGTGTTTCCTGTGAGCAGCTTGAAGTAAAAAAGTCATTGTAGGCAGCCTTTGCAGGCTGGAGCTGAACTAAAGGCTGTCCGCAGATGACAACTGACGGCACAGCCAAGGAGAGCACTGGCTAGTCATGTACTCTTGCTGCATAACATAACCACGAACACCGGCGCTTAACCGCTGACTCAACCGGTAAACAAGTTATTAGCAGCATTGCAGTGCCTGACTCGCTGTGTAAGCCGGAAAGTGCTGGGAATAGCGTAGCGCGTGCAGCGGCTTGTGCCGTGGGTATGTTGCGTACGTTGTAAAGTATCCGGTTGTGAATGAGGGGAGATTCTCTTTAAGTGATTTACAGGATTGAGTTCTGGCCAGTTTTAGAATTGCGATCTGTGTTGTTCTCCGGTTTACCTGCCCACAGACTTCGTTCTTTACTTAGAGAGGGAGGCGCTTCGGTTGCGCGTCACGCTCCCCACGTTTATAGTAAATAACGTGTTATACATTGAAGCCGGAAACCTCTTTCTCTAGATTTCAATTTCTACTGTGATGACATGTCGCACGCTCTATAAATCGCGCGTGCGCCTCTCAAATTCCGATTTTTTTCCGTGCCGAATTTCTTTTTTCGTTTCAAGTTGCCTCATTTTCCTACTCACAGGTGCTACTTAATATCTTAAATATGCAAATTTATAATACCATTTCCGCGTAAACCGCAGGTACTTCTGTTCTACCATTTTCGAAATATCGGAACTTTTACCAACTCGTGTTAGTTCTGCCTTATTAAAAGGCCGTTTTAAAACCTTCCGAGTAACATTTCGATGGCAACCGACGCCTCCGAATGGGAGGAAAAAGCAGCCGTGGGTTTTTATTAGCCCACTGCCAGAGTGATCTTTTTCTCTACGACTGCCCGTCTGGACCGCCATTTATCACGGAGAGTTTCTGGCGGTGGTGCTTGCTCTTGTCAAATTATACCCTTCTATTGCGTGAGCAGCAGTTATTACAGATACCTTATTACTGTGCTCGTCCCTCGCATCTTAAGCTTACTCTATCATCTTAAGCACATTAAATTCACTGCTTCGTTCTCATCTGCGCCTTGTGCATTTAACAGGGATGCCTGCGCAGCCTCACCACGTTTATTTAAAACGAGCTTGCTCACATCGTATAGTAAAAGCGTTCCAGCGCGTATCCACGGCAAGAGTACTCATGGCTACAGCTTATAGCACAGCCGCCATTTTCGGTGATGTACGTTATTGCCTGAGCAAAAAGAGTGTGTTTACATGTTGATATTACTCACCCCTCCGTGATCCCTGGAACTGGCTATTTTCGAATTCAGCAGTATTTCGACCACCTGGGGATACTTAACGTGCACTGACATCGCGCAGCACACGGGCGCCTTAGCGTTTTTTTATGGAGGCAAAACGCTAAGGCGCCCGTGTGCTGTGCGAGGTCAGTGCACGTTAAAGATCCCCAGGTGGTCGAAATTATTCCGGAGCCCTCCACTACAGCACCGCTTTCTTCCTGTCTTCTTTCACTCGTTCCTTTATCCCTTCCCTTACGGCGCGGTTCAGGTGTCCAACGATATATCCGACAGATACTGCGCCATTTCCTTTCCCCCGAAACCTATTATTATTATTATTATTATTATTATTATTATTATTATTATTATTATTATTATTATTATTATTATTATTAACTTCGCAACTTCACTGAAGAGTTAGTGCTGCTGTCATCAGCCGTTAAATTTTTTCCTACAGAATTCTGGTTCGGCGCTCTCTCCCCTACGTCCGTTCAGCAGTGAATACGAATCAATATACGGAGACTGATTGCTCTGCAGCCACATATCTGCTTTAAGGAAAAGGGTACTGGAGGAGCCCTTGCAGGCAGCTTGGCTTCACCTTGAGCAGTGCCATATTACTAGCATTGGGCGCCACCATGAATTTATAATGCTGCAGGAATGTTAGTTCCGCTGTTCAAAATTTCTTCTTGAATTGCATCGGGTGCGTGGTATATCTTACAATATTACCTCCCCCTACTTTGTTCTCTTCAGGCATCCTCTTTAAATTCAATAGGCACTCTAGTGGTGCTCGAGTGCAAGTGTTGTCAACTATATTTTTGTTTTCCTTCCTATCTTCCAGACCGTTAGCCTCTAAGGTTGACGTTTCCAGCAGGTGCGTAAATTTAGGATTCAAAAATTGCCCTTGGCAACCACTGGGAAAGACGGAGGCCCTCGCGTTTGTTCCACCGTCCTGCGAATGTTCTCAAGAAAACAGATAGAAATGAACGCCGTGGAAACTCCACAGCTATGCCACGTAGTAGATGAAGCTATTGATATGAAGAATACTTTTTCTTGTTCGTTTTCACAACAGTGTCCCTGCGTTTTGTTCTCGCAGCGTGCATAGGGGTCGTCGGACTTCGGTAGAGCACTGGAGCGTCGCATTTCTCTGCAAAAAAAAGCAGCGGAACCATACGTCAGTGAAGGTGTTCGGGGGGCTTCTTTTTGTGTGCTGTTACCGCCTCACATTGTCGGGTTCGAGCACTTCACCTCACTGACATCAGCTCTGTCTAATTTAGATTGTCGTACTCTGCCCAGTACTAATCGATCGCTCCACACGCATTTTGGAGCACGTAAGCTTGGTTTGTTGATGTGGCTTTACCCGCCGTGGTGGCGCAGTGGTTAGTGCGGTAGGCTACTGATCCGGAGTAACCGGGTTTCAACCCGACCGCGGCGGCCGCGTTTCGACGGAGGAAAAACGCTAAGGAACCCGTGTGCTTTGCGATGTCAGTGCACGTTAAAGATCCCCAGGTGGTCGAAAGTACTCGGGAACGTACCCAGAAGCGGGGAGAATATAGTAATGGCATTGGACATCAAGGGAGCTTTTGACAGTGTAAGCCACGAGGCTATCCTCACGGGCATGAACGACCTGGACTGCGGTAGGAGAGTCTACAGCTACGTGAATGCCTTCATTTCAAACAGAACGGCAGCGATTGGCCTGGGAGAGCTCCGATCTTAAAAGTTCCTTACTCCAAACAAAAGGACGCCTCAAGGGTTGGCCATCTCCCCCACGCTTTCAACATTGCCGTGATTGGCTTGCCTAAACAGTCCAAAGAAATCGACGGCATACACCATGCCAAGTATGGCGACGACATCACCATCTGGGTCAACGCAGGCTCGCTCAGAGAGAAAGAAGTTTCAAGAGGCAGCCACCTGCGTAGAGGTCTTCGTCAGAGAAAGAGGGCTAGCGTGCTCCACTGTGAAGTCCGAGCTCCTGAGAGTTTGGAGCGGAAATTAAATCCGCACGGTCCCTACCAGCGACGAGTTAAAGCTCAACGTCTACCTCGAGGGGAAGCCGATACCGGAACAGACGCTCATCAGAATCCTGGGGATGTGGATGTAGTCAAACCAACGCTGCACACACACCCTCGCCCCATTAAAGCATCCACCCTACAAGTGGCCCGCATGACCACGCGCATCTCACACAGACGCCACGGCATGCGAGAGGAGGACACACTCAAACTAGTCAGAAGCCCGATGGTTAGCCCAGTGGCCTACAGCCTCCCCTACACAATACCTTCGATGAATTGAGAGGGGCGCAACTAGTCCTACAACAGCGTAGGCTACAGCAGACCCCATCTGGCAGGGATCTCCTGAAGAAACTAGGCTACGCCGATCAACTTATACAGAGGACTGAAACAATTCCGGACGAGTATCGCAACACACTAAAAGAAGCACCCATACCCAGGAACATAGATCCCACCCAACTCAAAGCACGCAGAGAGGCGAGGGCTGAATATCTACAAAAGAAACTAGCACCCCAAGAAACGGCAGTATACGTGGACGCAGCCACATACGCCAGAGCAGCGAGGCAGAGCAACAGCAAAGCGGTTGCAACAGTGATTGATTCGAAACTACGCGAGATCACCAGCGCATCACTACAAGACTGTACGATTGTCGAGGCTAAAGAAGCGGCCGTCGCTCTAGCGGCAGCGGAGGGCTATCGGTCTAAACGGTCTCTAACAATCTTTACAGACTCACAAGAGGCGTGCTGCAACTACCTACGGGGCAGAATAGGGCACGGAGCGCTCCGCATACTCCACTCCGGAGACCACACAACACGAGAACTAAACGAAGAACCAATTAGGCATACGATAGTATGGACGCCGGGACACACGGGAGTGCCAGGGAACCAAGAGGCGGAGAGGATAGATCGAGGGTACACTTATTCCCGAGCATCCAACGTAGCAAAACACGTTGTGGGGCTAGTTGGTGAAGCATAATTTCTGGAAGTTCTTTGTAGTGCTACGATACACAAGGACACAGGAAGAAGTACACAGGACGGGCGCTGACTCCAACTAACATTAGTGAGGCTTCCACCTCCTGCCTTTATACACAACGAAGGACCAGAGCGCATGCGGGTGAAATATTTCTGGTAGATTAGGGAGCGCAGAGTGCATGCTATCGTATATTTAATAATCTGTATTCACTGTCTCGCAGGGAAATGATGTGGTGCTGACGTACGTGTCGCCCCTTTGTTTGATAAAAAATGCTTCGGCCAATTGGCGTGCTAATCTATCCTTACTTCTGCTTAGAATTTTGATACATTCAAGTCGTGGCTCACAGTTTTGGTCGTTCTCATCTTTGCACGAGCAGCAGTGGGCGGGTAGATTTTCAAACGATTCGGAAGCATTACTAAGTGAACGTTCATGTTCTCTGGCACGTTCGTTCACACAGCGGCCGGTCTGCCCGACATATACTTTCACATTTAAGGGGGATTTCGTAAAACACATCCTTGGCACACTGCACGTACGGCTTTGCGTGCTTTATGCCGCAGCCGGAACTGTCAGGGCTGTTGCTGCTGACCTTGGGACACATCTTGGCCAATGTTTTTGGTGCAGAGAATACCAGCGGCACGCCGTACTTGTTGCCAACCGTTTTCAGGTTGTGGGACCCCTATGTATATAGGGGATAACCACTGGCTTGGCGCTGCTACGTTGTGGTCTCCCTTGCTACGTTGGTCTCCCTTTGACCTTCTGCAATAGTGTCTCCGTGACCGCTGTCAATACGTGTTCAGGGTACCCTGCTTTACGCCGTCTAGCTACCTCGCCCTGAAAGCTTGGCTGCATCGTGTGAGGGCACGACTTAAGTAGAGCGGATTCCGGGGAAAGGGTCGCAATCGCCCTCTTGACCGTTTTAGACTGTGCCGAATCAAAAGGCAGGAAATCTTTTCTGGCTCTAGGGCGGCAACACCAGTACACATGTCTCCGAGCTTGATGTTGAGGTCTAAAAATTCAAGGTTACTTTGTTCAGGGAGCTCGTACATGAAAGAGAGCCCTTTACCGTGTTGTCGGATTGGATTGGATTGGAAAACATTTAATTCGTCAGAAAAGGCAGAATACAGACGATCCTTGCTAGGTGGCTATCAGTCCATGGCGGAACGTATCTAAAATCTCATTTGCAACTTCCTGGTAACCACTTGTATTACGTCTCTTTAAAATCACTAAAAAGTCATCAACATATCTAAAAATCTTTAGGACTGTTCCATCGTCAATAAGTGGAGCCAAAATGTCAATTGATGAAAAAAAAAATGTTGCACAAAACAGGAGCGACACATAATCCTATGCAGATGCCCTGACGTTGTAAAACCCGTCGGTTGTCAAACTGGACAAAAGTGGCATTAATATAAAACTCTAAAAGTGACATAAAATTATCGACACTCAGGGATAATGACACTAGGTGTCATTATTCCGCTCAGAGGCGTTTTTCGTACTTATGCTATGTGTGTGTGTAGGCTCTCAATACGACAAGTGCAAAGTAGGCATTTAGAATGCCGGCTGCATGATGGTGTCTTGTTGTGCTCACAGGAAAAAATACAAAACAACTCACGGCGAGGAAAACACACTGCAGTCGACGACCGTGGGACGGGCACAGAGTACATTGTTTGCCGTCATGTGTATTTGGGAAACTTCTCAATGATGGAGGCTTTCTCGGGGTGCGAAAAATGAAAATTGGTTCTTGGGGAAAGGAAATGGCGCAGTATGTCGGACATCTTGCCGGACACCTGATCCGCGGTGTAAGGGAAGGGATAAAGGAGGGACTGAGCAAAGAAACAGGGGAAGTAGTGCAGGGCTCTGGAGTGAGTGAGTGAGTAAGTGAGTGAGTGAGTGAGTGAAAAACTTTGTTGAGCTCTAGATTCGCTGGTATTCGGCGGTCTTCAGATGGCTTCGTCCATCTTCTTGAGCAACGGCCGGTTGCCCTTAGTCAAGGGCTCCGCTGGATGCTGCTGCCAGTTGTGCTCGCTGAATCGGACCTTCTCGGTCGACCCGGCTATCGCTGGAGACCACTCCCTCCCATTGCTCCGCACTCCGCAAGAAAGTCCTCCCGCCCAGAGTCTTGTCTCTGTTGGGTGGTGTCCAGCCGTCTGCCAGCCATGGAAGAAGACTGTGCAAGTTGCTCAGAGCGGAATGACAGCAAAGGGTGAGAATGTACAGGGAGCAGCTCAAGCTTCGGATGCAGCTTTCTGTGGGACCGGTCCCCTCAAGCAATCAATGGCATCAGCTATCACGGTGTATCGACCGCACCACTGATTTCCTTTGGCAGCAAACGCTTCCCGGTCTTCGTGCGCTGCTGCCGAAGAAGAGTGCAACAACTGCACAACAGATCTACACCACTGAGAGCGTCCCATTTCCTGGATACGTCAGGAAAGTCCTGAGCCTGGGGCCCAAGTTTGCAGTGGAGCCAAAGAGATCGAGACCTGAACTTCTGGCAATGGTGAGGCAAGTGGCTAAGCAGGCCGACAAAACTGAGGTGGACCGATGCATATCGGAAGGTGTAGACGTGCTAACAAGGTACAGGTCGTCGGGGAAGAAGCTACCTCTACGGAAGACCATTAGCTGGCTGAAAGATAACTCACTCTCTCTCCTACTTGCTGACAAGGACGGAGGTTTTGTCGTTCTGGACAGGGATGTGTATGTGTCAAAAGCATCAGAAGCTGTTCTTGCTGTGTTAGAAAAGCGCAATGATGTGTCAATTGCCAAGGTCAAGAGCAGGGCAAAAAAACTCGTCAATAATTTGAAATTAAATGCGCTGTCAAGTAAGATCAACAGCAGCTCTAAATCCTTGTTGGAAGTTTTCTTCACAGCGAAAACCCATAAGCCTGAATGGCCATTCCGCGTAACAGGTAAAAGAAACCGAGCTGCACGCGACTGCAGGGCTGATATTTTTTTTAAGTCAGTTTTGTTACAAGTACCCCAGATAAGAAGACAATAACTGATGCGGGAATGGATAAGAGAGAAATAAAACTGTCTTTTCAGCGAGCAAGGTATACGATCTCGAAGCCGGGAAAGCATACCAATAGCTCTCGCTATCTTGACACGGGTGTGGTCTATGTGGTCGCTCCAGCCTAGGCTGTGATGGAATTTAACTCCTAGAAAGGAATGGGAGCTGACACGCTCAAGGTAGCAAGAGCCGTAACGAAGCTTAAAATCGTAATCAATTGGCTTGTTTTTTGCACAAAAAAGCATAAATTTAGTTTTTTTCTCGTTGAGTTCAAGACTATTTAGGTTAGCCATACACTAAGATTTAATAGCCACGTGTTAGCAGTGTTTTCAAGTTCTTTAAGATTTGTTCCAGAAAAGAATACATTCGTATCGTCTGCATATAATACTATATCATCAGTTTGAGGAATGTCTTATCCTCGTGTTTTATGCGCTTGAAAAGGTCATTCGTAATGCATTCTTTTCTTGCTTTCTTGTGCCGAACAATTGTTGTGAGTGGGAAAGCAGCATCGTAACAAATTTGTAATTCGGACATAAAAATATCGTAGGATACAGATGGATCGGGTTCCTTATATATGTTCGCCCAGTTGAAGTTTTCAACAAGTGAATGAAAGGTCTTTTTACCGCCGTCATTGATGATACGGATAGTATTATTTGTGCACTGTGTACGCGCGGCGATCGGTAATGCTACAAAAATTGGTAGATGATCGCTCAATCCTGAACAAAGTACACCGGAGCAACTAGCAGACTTAGAAAAATCTGTGAAACATAAGTCGATCAGCGTACTTGTATTCGATGTGACTCTCGTAGGCTGTTCAATGACGTTCTCACAACCATTTTGAAGCATAATTTCAAGAAGTTGAACTTCAGCAGGGTTATTAGAGTTAATATCGATATTAAAGTCCCCTATGATCACTAAATGCCTCTTCCGGGAATTGACAAAATCCATGAGTGATTCAATGTAGTTTAAAAAGAGTGACAGCGTGCCCTGGGGCGGTCGGTAAATGCATACGATGGCAATGTTTTTGCACATGATGGCAACAGTTTCAAAGTCGTCACACATGCAAGTAAAGTCGTCTATGGTATCATAGTGAAAACAGTCGCGGATAAATAGGGACACCCCTCCACCACGTTTTTGCTCACGATAAACTGAAACGTGACTGTACCCGGAAAAATTCGTAACATCAGTGACACTTGAGAACCATGTTTCTGAAAAAGCCAAGAAATCAAAGGAACACTGTAGTTGTGAGAGGTATGTACCGACGTCATCTTGTTTGTTCCTCAGACTCTGTGTATTTAAATGAAAAAAAGAAAGCCCCTTTTCAAGAAAACACTTGTTACTTTTCACCAGATCATTGAACGAAGTTGTCGTGTGGTACGCCATCTTGATTTTTTGAAATCAAAATACCTGTCGTCACTGATCTAAACAATTTTGCTCAGGTCATTTTCGGTTGCAATCCTGATAGCACTTGCTTTTGCTTGTTTTCTTACAAACACTTTACCCTCAGAAGTCCACACGAATTTGTAGTCATTTTCCTTTGCCCTTATCTTCGCCAGCCATAGCAATCGCCTGTTCATTGCTGTCAAGTTTTCATAGAAGCTGATGTTGGTCAACTTTTCTTGGGCGATCTTGCGTGCTTCAAACTATTTGCGCCTGAGGGCTCGGTTGGAAAACCTTACAATCACCACAGGCCTTCTGTCCTTTCTGAGGGGCAAACGATGCACATGTTCAACGTTGCTATCGGATAAATCAGGGAGCTCCAATTTTTGGGCAATCTTGTTAATTTCAGCCATGAAGTCTTCATTTTCTCTCAGCTCATTGTAATTGAAATTGAAATTGTAATTGTAATTGTAATTGAAATTGAAACTGAAATTGAAGGTAAATTGAAAGTTAAATTGAAATTGAAAGTTAAATTGAAATTGAAAGTTAAATTGAAATTGAAAGTTAAATTGAAATTGAAAGTTAAATTGAAATTGAAAGTTAAATTGAAATTGAAATTGAAATTAAAAGTTAAATTGAAATTGGAAGGTAAATTGAAATTGAAAGTTAAATTGAAAGTTAAATTGAAATTTTTTTTGTTAATTTCTCCTTTGGGCAACATACAGGTACTGCCCACGAGGCAAGACAAAAGGAGGTGCTACACCTCCTGACTGGGTCTTGTCCTCGCTTGGGTACAGCAGCAGGAGCGGTATTGCATTACACAAAAAAAGGTTGTAAATTGAAATTGAAATTGAAATTGAAAGCTGAAAGTTGAAAGTTAAGTTGAAAGTTAAGTTGAAAGTTAAGTTGAAAGTTAAGTTGAAAGTTAAGTTGAAAGTTAAGTTGAAAGTTGAAATTCAAGTTGTAATTCAAGTTGAAATTCAAGTTGAAATTCAAGTTGAAATTCAAGTTGAAATTCAAGTTGAAAGTTAAGCTGAAAGTTAAGTTGAAAGTTAAGTTGAAAGTTAAGTTGAAAGTTAAGTTGAAAGTTGAAATTCAAGTTGTAATTCAAGTTGAAATTCAAGTTGAAATTCAAGTTGAAATTCAAGTTGAAATTCAAGTTGAAATTCAAGTTGAAATTCAAGTTGAAATTCAAGCTGAAATTCAAGCTGAAATTCAAGCTGAAATTCAAGCTGAAATTCAAGTTGAAAGTTAAATTGAAATTCAAGTTGAAAGTTAAATTGAAAGTTAAATTGAAAGTTAAATTGAAAGTTAAATTGAAAGTTAAATTGAAAGTTAAATTGAAAGTTAAATTGAAATTGAAAGTTAAATTGAATTTCTTTTTGTTTATTTCTCCTTTGGGCAACATACAGGTATTGCCCACGAGGAGGTGCTAAACCTCCTGACTGGGTCTTGTCCTCGCTTGGGTACAGCAGCAGGAGCGGTATTGCATTACACAACAAAGAAAGTTTGTCCTAGCCATCACTTACACAACAGACGCATCATAAACAGTTCTTGTAAATATATACAGATAATAAAATAATAATACACACTAAATCATAAAAAAATAATACAGAAATGCAATACATTAGGGTTGTTCGAACCGACATAATAATACATCAAACGGAACCAGAAGTAAGCATTTGGTCGTCTAGGACACAACGTTAAACAAAAAGAAAGACGAACAGATGCGTTTAAAACCCCTGGGCGTGGAACTATTTTTAGCGGCATCTATTACAAACGGATGAGAATTACACATCAACAGGATTTGGTGCTCAATTGATTGTGTTCCGTAGTTAGTACGAGGCCTATTTACCACAACAGAAGTCTGACGCAAGCTGTAACCAGTAGATCTATTTTTGTACGTGTTAAAAAAAATAAATGTAATTTGATTTTATTTCGTTATAAATAAACACACATATTTTGAGTTCATACATGGTTTTCACAGGGATCATTCGAGACTTTGTATTTGCCGAGCAACTATTTGTGTTGTTTCCTGCAGGTAAAAGAAACCGAGCTGCACGCGACTGCAGGGCTGATATTTTTTCTAAGTCAGTTTTGTTACAAGTACCCCAGATAAGAAGACAATAACTGATGCGGGAATGGATAAGAGAGAAATAAAACTGTCCTTTCAGCGAGCAAGGTATACGATCTCGAAGCCGGGAAAGCATACCAATAGCTCTCGCTATCTTGACACGGGTGTGGTCTATGTGGTCGCTCCAGCCTAGGCTGTGATGGAATTTAACTCCTAGAAAGGAATGGGAGCTGACACGCTCAAGGTAGCAAGAGCCGTAACGAAGCTTAAAATCGTAATCAATTGGCTTGTTTTTGCACAAAAAAGCATAAATTTAGTTTTTTTCTCGTTGCGTTCAAGACTATTTAGGTTAGCCATACACTAAGATTTATTAGCCACGTGTTAGCAGTGTTTTCAAGTTCTTTAGGATTTGTTCCAGAGAAGAATACATTCGTATCGTCTGCATATAATACTATATCATCAGTTTGAGGAATGTCTTATCCTCGTGTTTTATGCGCTTGAAAAGGTCATTCGTAATGCATTCTTTTCTTGCTTTCTTGTGCCGAACAATTGTTGTGAGTGGGAAAGCAGCATCGTAACAAATTTGTAATTCGAACATAAAAATATCGTAGGATACAGATGGATCGGGTTCCTTATATATGTTCGCACAAGTGAATGAAAGGTCTTTTTACCGTCGTCATTGATGATACGGATAGTATTATTTGTGCACTGTGTACGCGTGGCGATCGGTAATGCTACAAAAATTGGTAGATGATCGCTCAATCGTGAACAAAGTACACCGGAGCAACTAGCAGACTTAGAAAAATCTGTGAAACATAAGTCGATCAGCGTACTTGTATTCGATGTGACTCTCGTAGGCTATTCAATGACGTTCTCACAACCATTTTGAAGCATAATTTCAAGAAGTTGAACTTCAGCAGGGTTATTAGAGTTAAGATCGATATTAAAGTCCCCTATGATCACTAAATGCCTCTTCCGGGAATTGACAAAATCCATGAATGATTCAATGTAGTTTAAAAAGATTGACAGCGTGCCCTGGGGTGGTCGGTAAATGCATACGATGGCAATGTTTTTGCACATGATGGCAACAGTTTCAAAGTCGTCACACATGCTAGTAAAGTCGTCTATGGTATCATAGTGAAAACAGTCGCGGATAAATAGGGACACCCCTCCACCACGTTTTTGCTCACGATAAACTGAAACG
Organism: Amblyomma americanum; assembly: GCF_052857255.1. NCBI lineage: Eukaryota > Metazoa > Arthropoda > Arachnida > Ixodida > Ixodidae > Amblyomma > Amblyomma americanum. Next base: position 155,594,538 of record NC_135499.1, on the reverse strand, counting down.
GGACTGTACCCGGAAAAATTCGTAACATCAGTGACACTTGAGAACCATGTTTCTGAAAAAGCCAAGAAATCAAAGGAACACTGTAGTTGTGAGAGGTATGTACCGACGTCATCTTGTTTGTTCCTCAAAGTCTGTGTATTTAAATGAGAAAAAGAAAGCCCCTTTTCAAGAAAACACTTGTTACTTTTCACCAGATCATTGAACGAAGTTGTCGTGTGGTACGCCATCTTGATTTTTTGAAATCAAAATACCTGTCGTCACTGATCTAAACAATTTTGCTCAGGTCATTTTCGGTTGCAATTCTGATAGCACTTGCTTTTGCTTGTTTTCTTACAAACACTTTACCCTCAGAAGTCCACACGAATTTGTAGTCATTTTCCTTTGCCCTTATCTTCGCCAGCCATAGCAATCGCCTGTTCATTGCTGTCAAGTTTTCATAGAAGCTGATGTTGGTCAACTTTTCTTGGGCGCTCTTGCGTGCTTCAAACTATTTGCGCCTGAGGGCTCGGTTGGAAAACCTTACAATCACCACAGGCCTTCTGTCCTTTTTGGGGGGCAAACGATGCACATGTTCAATGTTGCTATCGGATAAATCAATAGCTCCAATTTTCGGGCAATCTTGTTATTTCAGCCATGAAGTCTTCATTTTCTCTCAGCTCATTGTAATTGTAATTGTAATTGAAATTGAAATTGAAATTGAAAGTTAAATTGAAAGTTAAATTGAAATTGAAATTGAAATTGAAAGTTAAATTGAAATTGAAAGTTAAATTGAAATTGAAAGTTAAACTGAAATTGAAGGTAAATTGAAATTGAAAGTTAAATTGAAATTGAAAGTTAAATTGAAAGTTAAATTGAAATTTTTTTTTGTTTATTTCTCCTTTGGGCAACATACAGGTATTGCCCACGAGGCAAGACAAAAGGAGGTGCTAAACCTCCTGACTGGGTCTTGTCCTCGCTTGGGTACAGCAGCAGGAGCGGTATTGCATTACACAACAAAAAAAGGTTGTAAATTGAAATTGAAAGCTGAAAGTTGAAAGTTAAGTTGAAAGTTAAGTTGAAAGTTAAGTTGAAAGTTAAGTTGAAAGTCAAGTTGAAAGTCAAGTTGAAAGTCAAGTTGAAAGTCAAGTTGAAATTCAAGTTGAAAGTTAAGTTGAAAGTTAAGCTGAAATTCAAGTTGAAATTCAAGTTGAAATTCAAGTTGAAATTCAAGTTGAAATTCAAGTTGAAATTCAAGTTGAAAGTTAAATTGAAAGTTAAATTGAAAGTTAAATTGAAAGTTAAATTGAAAGTTAAATTGAAATTGAAAGTTAAATTGAATTTCTTTTTGTTGTTTTCTCCTTTGGGCAACATAGAGGTATTGCCCACGAGGAGGTGCTAAACCTCCTGACTGGGTCTTGTCCTCGCTTGGGTACAGCAGCAGGAGCGGTATTGCATTACACAACAAAAAAACTTTGTCCTTGCCATCACTTACACAACAGACGCATCATAAACAGTTCTTGTAAATATATACAGATAATAAAATAATAATACACACTAAATCATACAAAAATAATACAGAACTGCAATACATTAGGGTTGTTCGAACCGACATAATAATACATCAAACGGAACCAGAAGTAAGCATTTGGTCGTCTAGGACACAACGTTAAACAAAAAGAAAGACGAACAGATGCGTTTAAAACCCCTGGGCGTGGAACTATTTTTAGCGGCATCTATTACAAACGGATGAGAATTACACATCAACAGGATTTGGTGCTCAATTGAATGTGTTCCGTAGTTAGTACGAGGCCTATTTACCACAACAGAAGTCTGACGCAAGCTGTAACCAGTAGATCTATTTTGGTACGTGTTAAAAAAATTAATGTAATTTGATTTTATTTCGTTATAAATAAACACACGTATTTTGAGTTCATACATAGTTTTCACAGGGATCATTCGAGACTTTGTATTTGCCGAGCAACTATTTGTGTTGTTTCCTGCAGGTAAAAGAAACCGAGCTGCACGCGACTGCAGGGCTGATATTTTTTCTAAGTCAGTTTTGTTACAAGTACCCCAGATAAAAAGACAATAACTGATGCGGGAATGGATAAGAGAGAAATAAAACTGTCTTTTCAGCGAGCAAGGTATACGATCTCGAAGCCGGGAAAGCATACCAATAGTTCTCGCTATCTTGACACGGGTGTGGCCTATGTGGTCGCTCCAGCCTAGGCTATGATGGAATTTAACTCCTAGCTGACACGCTCAAGGTAGCAAGAGCCGTAACGAAGCTTAAAATCGTAATCAATTGGCTTGTTTTTTGCACAAAAAAGCATAAATTTAGTTTTTTTCTCGTTGAGTTCAAGACTATTTAAGTTTAGCCATACACTAAGATTTAATAGCCACGTGTTAGCAGTGTTTTCAAGTTCTTTAAGATTTGTTCCAGAGAAGAATACATTCGTATCGTCTGCATATATTACTATATCATCAGTTTGAGGAATGTCTTATCCTTGTGTTTTATGCGCTTGAAAAGGTCATTCGTAATGCATTCTTTTCTTGCTTTCTTGTGCCGAACAATTGTTGTGAGTGGGAAAGCAGCATCGTAACAAATTTGTAATTCGGACATAAAAATATCGTAGGATACAGATGGATCGGGTTCCTTATATATGTTCGCCCAGTTGAAGTTTTCAACAAGTGAATGAAAGGTCTTTTTACCGCCGTCATTGATGATACGGATAGTATTATTTGTGCACTGTGTACGCGTGGCGATCGGTAATGCTACAAAATTGGTAGATGATCGCTCAATCGTGAACAAAGTACACCGGAGCAACTAGCAGACTTAGAAAAATCTGTGAAACATAAGTCGATCAGCGTACTTGTATTCGATGTGACTCTCGTAGGCTATTCAATGACGTTCTCACAACCATTTTGAAGCATAATTTCAAGAAGTTGAACTTCAGCAGGGTTATTAGAGTTAAGATCGATATTAAAGTCCCCTATGATCACTATATGCCTCTTCCGGGAATTGACAAAATCCATGAATGATTCAATGTAGTTTAAAAAGATTGACAGCGTGCCCTGGGGTGGTCGGTAAATGCATACGATGGCAATGTTTTTGCACATGATGGCAACAGTTTCAAAGTCGTCACACATGCTAGTAAAGTCGTCTATGGTATCATAGTGAAAACAGTCGCGGATAAATAGGGACACCCCTCCACCACGTTTTTGCTCACGATAAACTGAAACGGGACTGTACCCGGAAAAATTCGTAACATCAGTGACACTTGAGAACCATGTTTCTGAAAAAGCCAAGAAATCAAAGGAACACTGTAGTTGTGAGAGGTATGTACCGACGTCATCTTGTTTGTTCCTCAAACTCTGTGTATTTAAATGAGAAAAAGAAAGCCCCTTTTCAAGAAAACACTTGTTACTTTTCACCAGATCATTGAACGAAGTTGTCGTGTGGTACGCCATCTTGATTTTTTGAAATCAAAATACCTGTCGTCACTGATCTAAACAATTTTGCTCAGGTCATTTTCGGTTGCAATTCTGATAGCACTTGCTTTTGCTTGTTTTCTTACAAACACTTTACCCTCAGAAGTCCACACGAATTTGTAGTCATTTTCCTTTGCCCTTATCTTCGCCAGCCATAGCAATCGCCTGTTCATTGCTGTCAAGTTTTCATAGAAGCTGATGTTGGTCAACTTTTCTTGGGCGCTCTTGCGTGCTTCAAACTATTTGCGCCTGAGGGCTCGGTTGGAAAACCTTACAATCACCACAGGCCTTCTGTCCTTTTTGGGGGGCAAACGATGCACATGTTCAATGTTGCTATCGGATAAATCAATCGCTCCAATTTTCGGGCAATCTTGTTATTTCAGCCATGAAGTCTTCATTTTCTCTCAGCTCATTGTAATTGTAATTGTAATTGAAATTGAAATTGAAATTGAAAGTTAAATTGAAAGTTAAATTGAAATTGAAATTGAAATTGAAAGTTAAATTGAAATTGAAAGTTAAATTGAAATTGAAAGTTAAATTGAAATTGAAGGTAAATTGAAATTGAAAGTTAAATTGAAATTGAAAGTTAAATTGAAAGTTAAATTGAAATTTTTTTTTGTTAATTTCTCCTTTGGGCAACATACAGGTATTGCCCACGAGGCAAGACAAAAGGAGGTGCTAAACCTCCTGACTGGGTCTTGTCCTCGCTTGGGTACAGCAGCAGGAGCGGTATTGCAATACACAACAAAAAAAGGTTGTAAATTGAAATTGAAAGCTGAAAGTTGAAAGTTAAGTTGAAAGTTAAGTTGAAAGTTAAGTTGAAAGTTAAGTTGAAAGTTAAGTTGAAAGTCAAGTTGAAAGTCAAGTTGAAAGTTAAGCTGAAATTCAAGTTGAAATTCAAGTTGAAATTCAAGTTGAAATTCAAGTTGAAATTCAAGTTGAAATTCAAGTTGAAATTCAAGTTGAAATTCAAGTTGAAAGTTAAATTGAAAGTTAAATTGAAAGTTAAATTGAAAGTTAAATTGAAAGTTAAATTGAAATTGAAAGTTAAATTGAATTTCTTTTTGTTGTTTTCTCCTTTGGGCAACATAGAGGTATTGCCCACGAGGAGGTGCTAAACCTCCTGACTGGGTCTTGTCCTCGCTTGGGTACAGCAGCAGGAGCGGTATTGCATTACACAACAAAAAAACTTTGTCCTTGCCATCACTTACACAACAGACGCATCATAAACAGTTCTTGTAAATATATACAGATAATAAAATAATAATACACACTAAATCATACAAAAATAATACAGAACTGCAATACATTAGGGTTGTTCGAACCGACATAATAATACATCAAACGGAACCAGAAGTAAGCATTTGGTCGTCTAGGACACAACGTTAAACAAAAAGAAAGACGAACAGATGCGTTTAAAACCCCTGGGCGTGGAACTATTTTTAGCGGCATCTATTACAAACGGATGAGAATTACACATCAACAGGATTTGGTGCTCAATTGATTGTGTTCCGTAGTTAGTACGAGGCCTATTTACCACAACAGAAGTCTGACGCAAGCTGTAACCAGTAGATCTATTTTGGTACGTGTTAAAAAAATTAATGTAATTTGATTTTATTTCGTTATAAATAAACACACGTATTTTGAGTTCATACATAGTTTTCACAGGGATCATTCGAGACTTTGTATTTGCCGAGCAACTATTTGTGTTGTTTCCTGCAGGTAAAAGAAACCGAGCTGCACGCGACTGCAGGGCTGATATTTTTTCTAAGTCAGTTTTGTTACAAGTACCCCAGATAAAAAGACAATAACTGATGCGGGAATGGATAAGAGAGAAATAAAACTGTCTTTTCAGCGAGCAAGGTATACGATCTCGAAGCCGGGAAAGCATACCAATAGCTCTCGCTATCTTGACACGGGTGTGGTCTATGTGGTCGCTCCAGCCTAGGCTATGATGGAATTTAACTCCTAGCTGACACGCTCAAGGTAGCAAGAGCCGTAACGAAGCTTAAAATCGTAATCAATTGGCTTGTTTTTTGCACAAAAAGCATAAATTTAGTTTTTTTCTCGTTGAGTTCAAGACTATTTAAGTTTAGCCATACACTAAGATTTAATAGCCACGTGTTAGCAGTGTTTTCAAGTTCTTTAAGATTTGTTCCAGAGAAGAATACATTCGTATCGTCTGCATATATTACTATATCATCAGTTTGAGGAATGTCTTATCCTTGTGTTTTATGCGCTTGAAAAGGTCATTCGTAATGCATTCTTTTCTTGCTTTCTTGTGCCGAACAATTGTTGTGAGTGGGAAAGCAGCATCGTAACAAATTTGTAATTCGGACATAAAAATATCGTAGGATACAGATGGATCGGGTTCCTTATATATGTTCGCCCAGTTGAAGTTTTCAACAAGTGAATGAAAGGTCTTTTTACCGCCGTCATTGATGATACGGATAGTATTATTTGTGCACTGTGTACGCGTGGCGATCGGTAATGCTACAAAATTGGTAGATGATCGCTCAATCGTGAACAAAGTACACCGGAGCAACTAGCAGACTTAGAAAAATCTGTGAAACATAAGTCGATCAGCGTACTTGTATTCGATGTGACTCTCGTAGGCTATTCAATGACGTTCTCACAACCATTTTGAAGCATAATTTCAAGAAGTTGAACTTCAGCAGGGTTATTAGAGTTAAGATCGATATTAAAGTCCCCTATGATCACTATATGCCTCTTCCGGGAATTGACAAAATCCATGAATGATTCAATGTAGTTTAAAAAGATTGACAGCGTGCCCTGGGGTGGTCGGTAAATGCATACGATGGCAATGTTTTTGCACATGATGGCAACAGTTTCAAAGTCGTCACACATGCTAGTAAAGTCGTCTATGGTATCATAGTGAAAACAGTCGCGGATAAATAGGGACACCCCTCCACCACGTTTTTGCTCACGATAAACTGAAACGGGACTGTACCCGGAAAAATTCGTAACATCAGTGACACTTGAGAACCATGTTTCTGAAAAAGCCAAGAAATCAAAGGAACACTGTAGTTGTGAGAGGTATGTACCGACGTCATCTTGTTTGTTCCTCAAACTCTGTGTATTTAAATGAGAAAAAGAAAGCCCCTTTTCAAGAAAACACTTGTTACTTTTCACCAGATCATTGAACGAAGTTGTCGTGTGGTACGCCATCTTGATTTTTTGAAATCAAAATACCTGTCGTCACTGATCTAAACAATTTTGCTCAGGTCATTTTCGGTTGCAATTCTGATAGCACTTGCTTTTGCTTGTTTTCTTACAAACACTTTACCCTCAGAAGTCCACACGAATTTGTAGTCATTTTCCTTTGCCCTTATCTTCGCCAGCCATAGCAATCGCCTGTTCATTGCTGTCAAGTTTTCATAGAAGCTGATGTTGGTCAACTTTTCTTGGGCGCTCTTGCGTGCTTCAAACTATTTGCGCCTGAGGGCTCGGTTGGAAAACCTTACAATCACCACAGGCCTTCTGTCCTTTTTGGGGGGCAAACGATGCACATGTTCAATGTTGCTATCGGATAAATCAATCGCTCCAATTTTCGGGCAATCTTGTTATTTCAGCCATGAAGTCTTCATTTTCTCTCAGCTCATTGTAATTGTAATTGTAATTGAAATTGAAATTGAAAGTTAAATTGAAAGTTAAATTGAAATTGAAATTGAAATTGAAAGTTAAATTGAAATTGAAAGTTAAATTGAAATTGAAAGTTAAATTGAAATTGAAGGTAAATTGAAATTGAAAGTTAAATTGAAATTGAAAGTTAAATTGAAAGTTAAATTGAAATTTTTTTTTGTTAATTTCTCCTTTGGGCAACATACAGGTATTGCCCACGAGGCAAGACAAAAGGAGGTGCTAAACCTCCTGACTGGGTCTTGTCCTCGCTTGGGTACAGCAGCAGGAGCGGTATTGCAATACACAACAAAAAAAGGTTGTAAATTGAAATTGAAAGCTGAAAGTTGAAAGTTAAGTTGAAAGTTAAGTTGAAAGTTAAGTTGAAAGTTAAGTTGAAAGTCAAGTTGAAAGTCAAGTTGAAAGTTAAGCTGAAATTCAAGTTGAAATTCAAGTTGAAATTCAAGTTGAAATTCAAGTTGAAATTCAAGTTGAAATTCAAGTTGAAATTCAAGTTGAAATTCAAGTTGAAAGTTAAATTGAAAGTTAAATTGAAAGTTAAATTGAAAGTTAAATTGAAAGTTAAATTGAAATTGAAAGTTAAATTGAATTTCTTTTTGTTGTTTTCTCCTTTGGGCAACATAGAGGTATTGCCCACGAGGAGGTGCTAAACCTCCTGACTGGGTCTTGTCCTCGCTTGGGTACAGCAGCAGGAGCGGTATTGCATTACACAACAAAAAAACTTTGTCCTTGCCATCACTTACACAACAGACGCATCATAAACAGTTCTTGTAAATATATACAGATAATAAAATAATAATACACACTAAATCATACAAAAATAATACAGAACTGCAATACATTAGGGTTGTTCGAACCGACATAATAATACATCAAACGGAACCAGAAGTAAGCATTTGGTCGTCTAGGACACAACGTTAAACAAAAAGAAAGACGAACAGATGCGTTTAAAACCCCTGGGCGTGGAACTATTTTTAGCGGCATCTATTACAAACGGATGAGAATTACACATCAACAGGATTTGGTGCTCAATTGATTGTGTTCCGTAGTTAGTACGAGGCCTATTTACCACAACAGAAGTCTGACGCAAGCTGTAACCAGTAGATCTATTTTGGTACGTGTTAAAAAAATTAATGTAATTTGATTTTATTTCGTTATAAATAAACACACGTATTTTGAGTTCATACATAGTTTTCACAGGGATCATTCGAGACTTTGTATTTGCCGAGCAACTATTTGTGTTGTTTCCTGCAGGTAAAAGAAACCGAGCTGCACGCGACTGCAGGGCTGATATTTTTTCTAAGTCAGTTTTGTTACAAGTACCCCAGATAAAAAGACAATAACTGATGCGGGAATGGATAAGAGAGAAATAAAACTGTCTTTTCAGCGAGCAAGGTATACGATCTCGAAGCCGGGAAAGCATACCAATAGCTCTCGCTATCTTGACACGGGTGTGGTCTATGTGGTCGCTCCAGCCTAGGCTATGATGGAATTTAACTCCTAGCTGACACGCTCAAGGTAGCAAGAGCCGTAACGAAGCTTAAAATCGTAATCAATTGGCTTGTTTTTTGCACAAAAAGCATAAATTTAGTTTTTTTCTCGTTGAGTTCAAGACTATTTAAGTTTAGCCATACACTAAGATTTAATAGCCACGTGTTAGCAGTGTTTTCAAGTTCTTTAAGATTTGTTCCAGAGAAGAATACATTCGTATCGTCTGCATATATTACTATATCATCAGTTTGAGGAATGTCTTATCCTTGTGTTTTATGCGCTTGAAAAGGTCATTCGTAATGCATTCTTTTCTTGCTTTCTTGTGCCGAACAATTGTTGTGAGTGGGAAAGCAGCATCGTAACAAATTTGTAATTCGGACATAAAAATATCGTAGGATACAGATGGATCGGGTTCCTTATATATGTTCGCCCAGTTGAAGTTTTCAACAAGTGAATGAAAGGTCTTTTTACCGCCGTCATTGATGATACGGATAGTATTATTTGTGCACTGTGTACGCGTGGCGATCGGTAATGCTACAAAATTGGTAGATGATCGCTCAATCGTGAACAAAGTACACCGGAGCAACTAGCAGACTTAGAAAAATCTGTGAAACATAAGTCGATCAGCGTACTTGTATTCGATGTGACTCTCGTAGGCTGTTCAATGACGTTCTCACAACCATTTTGAAGCATAATTTCAAGAAGTTGAACTTCAGCAGGGTTATTAGAGTTAAGATCGATATTAAAGTCCCCTATGATCACTAAATGCCTCTTCCGGGAATTGACAAAATCCATGAGTGATTCAATGTAGTTTAAAAAGATTGACAGCTTGCCCTGGGGCGGTCGGTAAATGCATACGATGGCAATGTTTTTGCACATGATGGCAACAGTTTCAAAGTCGTCAAACATGCAAGTAAAGTCGTCTATGGTATCATAGTGAAAACAGTCGCGGATAAATAGGGACACCCCTCCACCACGTTTTTGCTCACGATAAACTGAAACGTGACTGTACCCGGAAAAATTCGTAACATCAGTGACACTTGAGAACCATGTTTCTGAAAAAGCCAAGAAATCAAAGGAACACTGTAGTTGTGAGAGGTATGTACCGACGTCATCTTGTTTGTTCCTCAGACTCTGTGTATTTAAATGAAAAAAAGAAAGCCCCTTTTCAAGAAAACACTTGTTACTTTTCACCAGATCATTGAACGAAGTTGTCGTGTGGTACGCCATCTTGATTTTTTGAAATCAAAATACCTGTCGTCACTGATCTAAACAATTTTGCTCAGGTCATTTTCGGTTGCAATCCTGATAGCACTTGCTTTTGCTTGTTTTCTTACAAACACTTTACCCTCAGAAGTCCACACGAATTTGTAGTCATTTTCCTTTGCCCTTATCTTCGCCAGCCATAGATATCGCCTGTTCATTGCTGTCAAGTTTTCATAGAAGCTGATGTTGGTCAACTTTTCTTGGGCGCTCTTGCGTGCTTCAAACTATTTGCGCCTGAGGGCTCGGTTGGAAAACCTTACAATCACCACAGGCCTTCTGTCCTTTCTGGGGGGCAAACGATGCACATGTTCAATGTTGCTATCGGATAAATCAGGGAGCTCCAATTTTCGGGCAATCTTGTTAATTTCAGCCATGAAGTCTTCATTTTCTCTCAGCTCATCGTAATTGAAATTGAAATTGAAAATGTAATTGTAATTGTAATTGTAATTATATTTGAAATTGAAATTGAAATTGAAATTAAAAGTTAAATTGAAAGTAAATTGAAATTGAAAGTTAAATTGAAATTGAAATTGAAATTGAGTTAAATTGAAATTGAAAGTTAAATTGAAATTGAAAGTTAAATTGAAATTGAAAGTTAAATTGAAATTGAAATTGAAATTGAGTTAAATTGAAATTGAAAGTTAAATTGAAATTGAAAGTTAAATTGAAATTGAAAGTTAAATTAAATTGAAAGTTAAATTGAAATTAAAAGTTAAATTGAAATTGAAAGTTAAAGTTAAAGTTAAAGTTAAATTGAACGTTAAATTGAAAGTTAAATTGAAATTGAAAGTTAAATTTAAAGTTAAATTGAAAGTTAAATTGAAAGTTAAATTGAATTTTTTTTGTTTATTCCTCCTTTGGGCAACATACAGGTATTGCCCACGAGGCAAGACAAAAGGAGGTGCTAAACCTCCTGACTGGGTCTTGTCCTCGCTTGGGTACAGCAGCAGGAGCGGTATTGCATTACACAACAAAAAAAGGTTGTAAATTGAAATTGAAAGCTGAAAGTTGAAAGTTAAGTTGAAAGTTAAGTTGAAAGTCAAGTTGAAAGTCAAGTTGAAAGTCAAGTTGAAAGTCAAGTTGAAAGTCAAGTTGAAAGTCAAGTTGAAAGTCAAGTTGAAAGTCAAGTTGAAATTCAAGTTGAAATTCAAGTTGAAATTCAAGTTGAAATTCAAGTTGAAATTCAAGTTGAAAGTTAAGTTGAAAGTTAAGTTGAAAGTTAAGTTGAAAGTTAAGTTGAAAGTTAAGTTGAAAGTTAAGTTGAAAGTTAAGTTGAAAGTTAAGTTGAAAGTTAAGTTGAAAGTTAAGTTGAAATTTAAGTTGAAATTTAAGTTGAAATTTAAGTTGAAATTTAAGTTGAAATTTAAGTTGAAATTTAAGTTGAAATTTAAGTTGAAATTCAAGTTGAAATTCAAGTTGAAATTCAAGTTGAAATTCAAGTTGAAATTCAAGTTGAAATTCAAGTTGAAATTCAAGTTGAAATTCAAGTTGAAATTCAAGTTGAAATTCAAGTTGAAATTCAAGTTGAAATTCAAGTTGAAATTCAAGTTGAAATTCAAGTTGAAATTCAAGTTGAAATTCAAGTTGAAATTCAAGTTGAAATTCAAGTTGAAATTCAGGTTGAAATTCAGGTTGAAATTCAGGTTGAAATTCAGGTTGAAATTCAGGTTGAAATTCAGGTTGAAATTCAGGTTGAGATTCAGGTTGAGATTCAGGTTGAGATTCAGGTTGAGATTCAGGTTGAGATTCAGGTTGAGATTCAGGTTGAAATTCAGGTTGAAATTCAGGTTGAAATTCAGGTTGAAATTCAGGTTGAAATTCAGGTTGAAATTCAGGTTGAAATTCAGGTTGAAATTCAGGTTGAAATTCAGGTTGAAATTCAGGTTGAAATTCAGGTTGAAATTCAGGTTGAAATTTAGGTTGAAATTTAGGTTGAAATTTAGGTTGAAATTTAGGTTGAAATTTAGGTTGAAATTTAGGTTGAAATTTAGGTTGAAATTTAGGTTGAAATTTAGGTTGAAATTTAGGTTGAAATTTAGGTTGAAATTTAGGTTGAAATTTAGGTTGAAATTTAGGTTGAAATTCAAGTTGAAATTCAAGTTGAAATTCAAGTTGAAATTCAAGTTGAAATTCAAGTTGAAATTCAAGTTGAAATTCAAGTTGAAAGTTAAGTTGAAAGTTAAGTTGAAAGTTAAGTTGAAAGTTAAATTGAAAGTTAAATTGAAAGTTAAATTGAAAGTTAAATTGAAAGTTAAATTGAAAGTTAAATTGAAAGTTAAATTGAAAGTTAAATTGAAAGTTAAATTGAAAGTTAAATTGAAAGTTAAATTGAAAGTTAAATTGAAAGTTAAATTGAAAGTTAAATTGAAAGTTAAATTGAAAGTTAAATTGAAAGTTAAATTGAAAGTTAAATTTAGAGTTAAATTTAGAGTTAAATTTAGAGTTAAATTTAGAGTTAAATTTAGAGTTAAATTTAGAGTTAAATTGAAAGATAAATTTAAAGATAAATTTAAAGATAAATTGAAAGATAAATTGAAAGATAAATTGAAAGTTAAATTGAAATTGAAAGTTAAATTGAATTTCTTTTTGTTTATTTCTCCTTTGCGCAACATACAGGTATTGCCCACGAGGAGGTGCTAAACCTCCTGACTGGGTCTTGTCCTCGCTTGGGTACAGCAGCAGGAGCGGTATTGCATTACACAACAAAAAAAGTTTGTCCTTGCCATCACTTACACAACAGACGCATCATAAACAGTTCTTGTAAATATATACAGATAATAAAATAATAATACACACTAAATCATACAAAAATATTACAGAAATGCAATACATTAGGGTTGTTCGAACCGACATAATAATACATCAAACGGAACCAGAAGTAAGCATTTGGTTGTCTAGGACACAACGTTAAACAAAAAGAAAGACGAACAGATGGGTTTAAAACCCCTGGGCGTGGAACTATTTTTAGCGGCATCTATTACAAACCGATGAGAATTACACATCAACAGGATTTGGTGCTCAATTGATTGTGTTCCGTAGTCAGTACGAGGCCTATTTACCACAACAGAAGTCTGACGCAAGCTGTAACCAGTAGATCTATTTTTGTACGTGTTAAAAAAATAAATGTAATTTGATTTTATTTCGTTATAAATAAACACACATATTTTGAGTTCATACATGGTTTTCACAGGGATCATTCGAGACTTTGTATTTGCCGAGCAACTATTTGTGTTGTTTCCTGCAGGTAAAAGAAACCGAGCTGCACGCGACTGCAGGGCTGATATTTTTTCTAAGTCAGTTTTGTTACAAGTACCCCAGATAAGAAGACAATAACTGATGCGGGAATGGATAAGAGAGAAATAAAACTGTCTTTTCAGCGAGCAAGGTATACGATCTCGAAGCCGGGAAAGCATACCAATAGCTCTCGCTATCTTGACACGGGTGTGGTCTATGTGGTCGCTCCAGCCTAGGCTGTGATGGAATTTAACTCCTAGAAAGGAATGGGAGCTGACACGCTCAAGGTAGCAAGAGCCGTAACGAAGCTTAAAATCGTAATCAATTGGCTTGTTTTTTGCACAAAAAAGCATAAATTTAGTTTTTTTCTCGTTGAGTTCAAGACTATTTAGGTTAGCCATACACTAAGATTTAATAGCCACGTGTTAGCAGTGTTTTCAAGTTCTTTAAGATTTGTTCCAGAAAAGAATACATTCGTATCGTCTGCATATAATACTATATCATCAGTTTGAGGAATGTCTTATCCTCGTGTTTTATGCGCTTGAAAAGGTCATTCGTAATGCATTCTTTTCTTGCTTTCTTGTGCCGAACAATTGTTGTGAGTGGGAAAGCAGCATCGTAACAAATTTGTAATTCGGACATAAAAATATCGTAGGATACAGATGGATCGGGTTCCTTATATATGTTCGCCCAGTTGAAGTTTTCAACAAGTGAATGAAAGGTCTTTTTACCGCCGTCATTGATGATACGGATAGTATTATTTGTGCACTGTGTACGCGCGGCGATCGGTAATGCTACAAAAATTGGTAGATGATCGCTCAATCCTGAACAAAGTACACCGGAGCAACTAGCAGACTTAGAAAAATCTGTGAAACATAAGTCGATCAGCGTACTTGTATTCGATGTGACTCTCGTAGGCTGTTCAATGACGTTCTCACAACCATTTTGAAGCATAATTTCAAGAAGTTGAACTTCAGCAGGGTTATTAGAGTTAAGATCGATATTAAAGTCCCCTATGATCACTAAATGCCTCTTCCGGGAATTGACAAAATCCATGAGTGATTCAATGTAGTTTAAAAAGAGTGACAGCGTGCCCTGGGGCGGTCGGTAAATGCATACGATGGCAATGTTTTTGCACATGATGGCAACAGTTTCAAAGTCGTCACACATGCAAGTAAAGTCGTCTATGGTATCATAGTGAAAACAGTCGCGGATAAATAGGGACACCCCTCCACCACGTTTTTGCTCACGATAAACTGAAACGTGACTGTACCCGGAAAAATTCGTAACATCAGTGACACTTGAGAACCATGTTTCTGAAAAAGCCAAGAAATCAAAGGAACACTGTAGTTGTGAGAGGTATGTACCGACGTCATCTTGTTTGTTCCTCAGACATTGTGTATTTAAATGAAAAAAAGAAAGCCCCTTTTCAAGAAAACACTTGTTACTTTTCACCAGATCATTGAACGAAGTTGTCGTGTGGTACGCCATCTTGATTTTTTGAAATCAAAATACCTGTCGTCACTGATCTAAACAATTTTGCTCAGGTCATTTTCGGTTGCAATCCTGATAGCACTTGCTTTTGCTTGTTTTCTTACAAACACTTTACCCTCAGAAGTCCACACGAATTTGTAGTCATTTTCCTTTGCCCTTATCTTCGCCAGCCATAGCAATCGCCTGTTCATTGCTGTCAAGTTTTCATAGAAGCTGATGTTGGTCAACTTTTCTTGGGCGATCTTGCGTGCTTCAAACTATTTGCGCCTGAGGGCTCGGTTGGAAAACCTTACAATCACCACAGGCCTTCTGTCCTTTCTGAGGGGCAAACGATGCACATGTTCAACGTTGCTATCGGATAAATCAGGGAGCTCCAATTTTTGGGAATCTTGTTAATTTCAGCCATGAAGTCTTCATTTTCTCTCAGCTCATTGTAATTGAAATTGTAATTGTAATTGTAATTGAAATTGAAACTGAAATTGAAGGTAAACTGAAAGTTAAATTGAAATTGAAAGTTAAATTGAAATTGAAAGTTAAATTGAAATTGAAAGTTAAATTGAAATTGAAAGTTAAATTGAAATTGAAAGTTAAATTGAAATTGAAATTGAAATTAAAAGTTAAATTGAAATTGGAAGGTAAATTGAAATTGAAAGTTAAATTGAAAGTTAAATTGAAATTTTTTTTGTTATATTCTCCTTTGGGCAACATACAGGTATTGCCCACGAGGCAAGACAAAAGGAGGTGCTACACCTCCTGACTGGGTCTTGTCCTCGCTTGGGTACAGCAGCAGGAGCGGTATTGCATTACACAAAAAAATGTTGTAAATTGAAATTGAAATTGAAATTGAAAGCTGTAAGTTGAAAGTTAAGTTGAAAGTTAAGTTGAAAGTTAAGTTGAAAGTTAAGTTGAAAGTTAAGTTGAAAGTTAAGTTGAAAGTTGAAATTCAAGTTGTAATTCAAGTTGAAATTCAAGTTGAAATTCAAGTTGAAATTCAAGTTGAAATTCAAGTTGAAATTCAAGTTGAAATTCAAGTTGAAATTCAAGTTGAAAGTTAAGTTGAAAGTTAAGTTGAAAGTTAAGTTGAAAGTTAAGTTGAAAGTTGAAATTCAAGTTGTAATTCAAGTTGTAATTCAAGTTGAAATTCAAGTTGAAATTCAAGTTGAAATTCAAGCTGAAATTCAAGCTGAAATTCAAGGTGAAATTCAAGCTGAAATTCAAGCTGAAATTCAAGTTGAAATTCAAGTTGAAATTCAAGTTGAAATTCAAGTTGAAAGTTAAATTGAAAGTTAAATTGAAAGTTAAATTGAAAGTTAAATTGAAAGTTAAATTGAAAGTTAAATTGAAATTGAAAGTTAAATTGAATTTCTTTTTGTTTATTTCTCCTTTGGGCAACATACAGGTATTGCCCACGAGGAGGTGCTAAACCTCCTGACTGGGTCTTGTCCTCGCTTGGGTACAGCAGCAGGAGCGGTATTGCATTACACAACAAAGAAAGTTTGTCCTAGCCATCACTTACACAACAGACGCATCATAAACAGTTCTTGTAAATATATACAGATAATAAAATAATAATACACACTAAATCATACAAAAATAATACAGAAATGCAATACATTAGGGTTGTTCGAACCGACATAATAATACATCAAACGGAACCAGAAGTAAGCATTTGGTCGTCTAGGACACAACGTTAAACAAAAAGAAAGACGAACAGATGCGTTTAAAACCCCTGGGCGTGGAACTATTTTTAGCGGCATCTATTACAAACGGATGAGAATTACACATCAACAGGATTTGGTGCTCAATTGATTGTGTTCCGTAGTTAGTACGAGGCCTATTTACCACAACAGAAGTCTGACGCAAGCTGTAACCAGTAGATCTATTTTTGTACGTGTTAAAAAAAATAAATGTAATTTGATTTTATTTCGTTATAAATAAACACACATATTTTGAGTTCATACATGGTTTTCACAGGGATCATTCGAGACTTTGTATTTGCCGAGCAACTATTTGTGTTGTTTCCTGCAGGTAAAAGAAACCGAGCTGCACGCGACTGCAGGGCTGATATTTTTTCTAAGTCAGTTTTGTTACAAGTACCCCAGATAAGAAGACAATAACTGATGCGGGAATGGATAAGAGAGAAATAAAACTGTCCTTTCAGCGAGCAAGGTATACGATCTCGAAGCCGGGAAAGCATACCAATAGCTCTCGCTATCTTGACACGGGTGTGGTCTATGTGGTCGCTCCAGCCTAGGCTGTGATGGAATTTAACTCCTAGAAAGGAATGGGAGCTGACACGCTCAAGGTAGCAAGAGCCGTAACGAAGCTTAAAATCGTAATCAATTGGCTTGTTTTTGCACAAAAAAGCATAAATTTAGTTTTTTTCTCGTTGCGTTCAAGACTATTTAGGTTAGCCATACACTAAGATTTAATAGCCACGTGTTAGCAGTGTTTTCAAGTTCTTTAGGATTTGTTCCAGAGAAGAATACATTCGTATCGTCTGCATATAATACTATATCATCAGTTTGAGGAATGTCTTATCCTCGTGTTTTATGCGCTTGAAAAGGTCATTCGTAATGCATTCTTTTCTTGCTTTCTTGTGCCGAACAATTGTTGTGAGTGGGAAAGCAGCATCGTAACAAATTTGTAATTCGAACATAAAAATATCGTAGGATACAGATGGATCGGGTTCCTTATATATGTTCGCACAGGTGAATGAAAGGTCTTTTTACCGTCGTCATTGATGATACGGATAGTATTATTTGTGCACTGTGTACGCGTGGCGATCGGTAATGCTACAAAAATTGGTAGATGATCGCTCAATCGTGAACAAAGTACACCGGAGCAACTAGCAGACTTAGAAAAATCTGTGAAACATAAGTCGATCAGCGTACTTGTATTCGATGTGACTCTCGTAGGCTATTCAATGACGTTCTCACAACCATTTTGAAGCATAATTTCAAGAAGTTGAACTTCAGCAGGGTTATTAGAGTTAAGATCGATATTAAAGTCCCCTATGATCACTATATGCCTCTTCCGGGAATTGACAAAATCCATGAATGATTCAATGTAGTTTAAAAAGATTGACAGCGTGCCCTGGGGTGGTCGGTAAATGCATACGATGGCAATGTTTTTGCACATGATGGCAACAGTTTCAAAGTCGTCACACATGCT
This sequence comes from Amblyomma americanum, assembly GCF_052857255.1. NCBI lineage: Eukaryota > Metazoa > Arthropoda > Arachnida > Ixodida > Ixodidae > Amblyomma > Amblyomma americanum. Next base: position 155,576,748 of record NC_135499.1, on the reverse strand, counting down.
AGTAAAGTCGTCTATGGTATCATAGTGAAAACAGTCGCGGATAAATAGGGACACCCCTCCACCACGTTTTTGCTCACGATAAACTGAAACGGGACTGTACCCGGAAAAATTCGTAACATCAGTGACACTTGAGAACCATGTTTCTGAAAAAGCCAAGAAATCAAAGGAACACTGTAGTTGTGAGAGGTATGTACCGACGTCATCTTGTTTGTTCCTCAAACTCTGTGTATTTAAATGAGAAAAAGAAAGCCCCTTTTCAAGAAAACACTTGTTACATTTCACCAGATCATTGAACGAAGTTGTCGTGTGGTACGCCATCTTGATTTTTCGAAATCAAAATACCTGTCGTCACTGATCTAAACAATTTTGCTCAGGTCATTTTCGGTTGCAATTCTGATAGCACTTGCTTTTGCTTGTTTTCTTACAAACACTTTACCCTCAGAAGTCCACACGAATTTGTAGTCATTTTCCTTTGCCCTTATCTTCGCCAGCCATAGCAATCGCCTGTTCATTGCTGTCAAGTTTTCATAGAAGCTGATGTTGGTCAACTTTTCTTGGGCGCTCTTGCGTGCTTCAAACTATTTGCGCCTGAGGGCTCGGTTGGAAAACCTTACAATCACCACAGGCCTTCTGTCCTTTTTGGGGGGCAAACGATGCACATGTTCAATGTTGCTATCGGATAAATCAATAGCTCCAATTTTCGGGCAATCTTGTTATTTCAGCCATGAAGTCTTCATTTTCTCTCAGCTCATTGTAATTGTAATTGTAATTGAAATTGAAATTGAAATTGAAATTGAAAGTTAAATTGAAAGTTAAATTGAAATTGAAATTGAAATTGAAAGTTAAATTGAAATTGAAGGTAAATTGAAATTGAAAGTTAAATTGAAATTGAAAGTTAAATTGAAAGTTAAATTGAAATTTTTTTTTGTTTATTTCTCCTTTGGGCAACATACAGGTATTGCCCACGAGGCAAGACAAAAGGAGGTGCTAAACCTCCTGACTGGGTCTTGTCCTCGCTTGGGTACAGCAGCAGGAGCGGTATTGCATTACACAACAAAAAAAGGTTGTAAATTGAAATTGAAAGCTGAAAGTTGAAAGTTAAGTTGAAAGTTAAGTTGAAAGTTAAGTTGAAAGTCAAGTTGAAAGTTAAGTTGAAAGTCAAGTTGAAAGTCAAGTTGAAATTCAAGTTGAAAGTTAAGCTGAAATTCAAGTTGAAATTCAAGTTGAAATTCAAGTTGAAATTCAAGTTGAAATTCAAGTTGAAATTCAAGTTGAAATTCAAGTTGAAATTCAAGTTGAAATTCAAGTTGAAATTCAAGTTGAAATTCAAGTTGAAAGTTAAATTGAAAGTTAAATTGAAAGTTAAATTGAAAGTTAAATTGAAAGTTAAATTGAAATTGAAAGTTAAATTGAATTTCTTTTTGTTGTTTTCTCCTTTGGGCAACATAGAGGTATTGCCCACGAGGAGGTGCTAAACCTCCTGACTGGGTCTTGTCCTCGCTTGGGTACAGCAGCAGGAGCGGTATTGCATTACACAACAAAAAAACTTTGTCCTTGCCATCACTTACACAACAGACGCATCATAAACAGTTCTTGTAAATATATACAGATAATAAAATAATAATACACACTAAATCATACAAAAATAATACAGAACTGCAATACATTAGGGTTGTTCGAACCGACATAATAATACATCAAACGGAACCAGAAGTAAGCATTTGGTCGTCTAGGACACAACGTTAAACAAAAAGAAAGACGAACAGATGCGTTTAAAACCCCTGGGCGTGGAACTATTTTTAGCGGCATCTATTACAAACGGATGAGAATTACACATCAACAGGATTTGGTGCTCAATTGATTGTGTTCCGTAGTTAGTACGAGGCCTATTTACCACAACAGAAGTCTGACGCAAGCTGTAACCAGTAGATCTATTTTGGTACGTGTTAAAAAAATTAATGTAATTTGATTTTATTTCGTTATAAATAAACACACGTATTTTGAGTTCATACATAGTTTTCACAGGGATCATTCGAGACTTTGTATTTGCCGAGCAACTATTTGTGTTGTTTCCTGCAGGTAAAAGAAACCGAGCTGCACGCGACTGCAGGGCTGATATTTTTTCTAAGTCAGTTTTGTTACAAGTACCCCAGATAAAAAGACAATAACTGATGCGGGAATGGATAAGAGAGAAATAAAACTGTCTTTTCAGCGAGCAAGGTATACGATCTCGAAGCCGGGAAAGCATACCAATAGCTCTCGCTATCTTGACACGGGTGTGGTTATGTGGTCGCTCCAGCCTAGGCTATGATGGAATTTAACTCCTAGCTGACACGCTCAAGGTAGCAAGAGCCGTAACGAAGCTTAAAATCGTAATCAATTGGCTTGTTTTTTGCACAAAAAAGCATAAATTTAGTTTTTTTCTCGTTGAGTTCAAGACTATTTAAGTTTAGCCATACACTAAGATTTAATAGCCACGTGTTAGCAGTGTTTTCAAGTTCTTTAAGATTTGTTCCAGAGAAGAATACATTCGTATCGTCTGCATATATTACTATATCATCAGTTTGAGGAATGTCTTATCCTTGTGTTTTATGCGCTTGAAAAGGTCATTCGTAATGCATTCTTTTCTTGCTTTCTTGTGCCGAACAATTGTTGTGAGTGGGAAAGCAGCATCGTAACAAATTTGTAATTCGGACATAAAAATATCGTAGGATACAGATGGATCGGGTTCCTTATATATGTTCGCCCAGTTGAAGTTTTCAACAAGTGAATGAAAGGTCTTTTTACCGCCGTCATTGATGATACGGATAGTATTATTTGTGCACTGTGTACGCGTGGCGATCGGTAATGCTACAAAATTGGTAGATGATCGCTCAATCGTGAACAAAGTACACCGGAGCAACTAGCAGACTTAGAAAAATCTGTGAAACATAAGTCGATCAGCGTACTTGTATTCGATGTGACTCTCGTAGGCTGTTCAATGACGTTCTCACAACCATTTTGAAGCATAATTTCAAGAAGTTGAACTTCAGCAGGGTTATTAGAGTTAAGATCGATATTAAAGTCCCCTATGATCACTAAATGCCTCTTCCGGGAATTGACAAAATCCATGAGTGATTCAATGTAGTTTAAAAAGATTGACAGCTTGCCCTGGGGCGGTCGGTAAATGCATACGATGGCAATGTTTTTGCACATGATGGCAACAGTTTCAAAGTCGTCACACATGCAAGTAAAGTCGTCTATGGTATCATAGTGAAAACAGTCGCGGATAAATAGGGACACCCCTCCACCACGTTTTTGCTCACGATAAACTGAAACGTGACTGTACCCGGAAAAATTCGTAACATCAGTGACACTTGAGAACCATGTTTCTGAAAAAGCCAAGAAATCAAAGGAACACTGTAGTTGTGAGAGGTATGTACCGACGTCATCTTGTTTGTTCCTCAGACTCTGTGTATTTAAATGAAAAAAAGAAAGCCCGTTTTCAAAGAAAACACTTGTTACTTTTCACCAGATCATTGAACGAAGTTGTCGTGTGGTACGCCATCTTGATTTTTTGAAATCAAAATACCTGTCGTCACTGATCTAAACAATTTTGCTCAGGTCATTTTCGGTTGCAATCCTGATAGCACTTGCTTTTGCTTGTTTTCTTACAAACACTTTACCCTCAGAAGTCCACACGAATTTGTAGTCATTTTCCTTTGCCCTTATCTTCGCCAGCCATAGCAATCGCCTGTTCATTGCTGTCAAGTTTTCATAGAAGCTGATGTTGGTCAACTTTTCTTGGGCGCTCTTGCGTGCTTCAAACTATTTGCGCCTGAGGGCTCGGTTGGAAAACCTTACAATCACCACAGGCCTTCTGTCCTTTCTGGGGGGCAAACGATGCACATGTTCAATGTTGCTATCGGATAAATCAGGGAGCTCCAATTTTCGGGCAATCTTGTTAATTTCAGCCATGAAGTCTTCATTTTCTCTCAGCTCATTGTAATTGAAATTGAAAATGTAATTGTAATTGTAATTGTAATTATATTTGAAATTGAAATTGAAATTGAAATTGAAATTAAAAGTTAAATTGAAAGTTAAATTGAAATTGAAAGTTAAATTGAAATTGAAATTGAGTTAAATTGAAATTGAAAGTTAAATTGAAATTGAAAGTTAAATTGAAATTGAAAGTTAAATTAAATTGAAAGTTAAATTGAAATTAAAAGTTAAATTGAAATTGAAAGTTAAATTGAAAGTTAAAGTTAAAGTTAAAGTTAAATTGAACGTTAAATTGAAAGTTAAATTGAAATTGAAAGTTAAATTGAAGGTAAAATGGAAGGTAAATTGAAAGTTAAATTGAATTTTTTTTGTTTATTTCTCCTTTGGGCAACATACAGGTATTGCCCACGAGGCAAGACAAAAGGAGGTGCTAAACCTCCTGACTGGGTCTTGTCCTCGCTTGGGTACAGCAGCAGGAGCGGTATTGCATTACACAACAAAAAAAGGTTGTTAATTGTAATTGAAATTGTAATTGAAATTGTAATTGTAATTGTAATTGTAATTGTAATTGTAATTGAAATTGAAATTGAAATTGAAATTGAAATTGAAATTGAAATTGAAATTGAAATTGAAATTGAAATTGAAATTGAAATTGAAATTGAAATTCTCGATACACTGAGATACACTCACTCGATACACTGAGATACACTCACTCGATACACTGAGATACACTCACTCGATACACTGAGATACACTCACTCGATACACTGAGATACACTCACTCGATACACTGAGATACACTCACTCGATACACTGAGATACACTCACTCGATACACTGAGATACACTCACTCGATACACTGAGATACACTCACTCGATACACTGAGATACACTCGAGAACTGCTACGCAGTTTGCTCGCTCGGCTTACGCTCCAACACCAGTGGCGGCAGTACCTCCGGATTGCTGACACGACCACCGAATGGCTATGGCATCTGCTGCTTCCCCGGCTTCTGCAAATGGAGAACAATAGGCGGCCCCAGCCAGAGAGCACCGTCCATGTTCTTGGCGATGTTGAACTTCCTGACAACGTCCGCTGTGTACTCGGGTGCGGACCCAAGTTCGCCGTAGAACCACGGAAGAACATCCCTGAGCTGCTTTCCATGGTCCGAGCGGTTTCCTCCAGAGCCAGCCCAGCTGATCGGGACAGGTGCACTCTGGATGGCGTGGACGTCCTGTCAAGACCAAGGAAGGATCCCAGGCGCTTGCCCGTAAGAGAGACTGTTGATTTTCTGAGGGGCAAGTCTCTAACTCTGTTACAGTCGGATAAGGAAGGGGGGTTTGTTGTATTGCCCAACGAACGTTTCCTGTCAAAAGCAGGCGAAGCTGTGTGTGCCGTGTTCAGGGAATGCAGTACGGTATCTTTACAGAAGGCAAGGGGCCGTGCAAAAAAACTTTGCAACGATTACAACCTCACTAAGCTTGCTCAGGACATTGCGAATAGCGATAAACCAAGTCTTAATATGTTCTTTTCCGCCAAAACGCACAAGCCTGAATGCCCGCTTCGTGTGATAGTCTCAGAGAGGGGTACTTGGCAGAAGTGCCTCGCTGAATTCATTAAGCGGCAACTCGCCGTAATCTCTGTTGACGATCCTTTCCAGGTAAAAAATTCGAACCAAGTAACTGATTTCCTGACGACGCACAATGCTGATGAACTTTTAGCTTTTTCTATTGACGTGAAAGACTTGTACTATTCGATTCCCCATGACGAACTGCTAACTAGTGTCAGTGAATGCATTGACCGACATGGCGTGGTTGCCTTTCAAAACGCGTCCGGTATCTCCGTAGCAAGATTTCTGCATCTGCTTTCCTTGTACCTGCAATCAACTTTCACTGAATGGAACTCTTCCATCTTCATTCAAAAAAACGGCATATGCATAGGCTCCTGTATCGCTCCCATACTCAGTGACATTTATCTCGCCAGATGCGACCGTGCTCTCAACGGACGCCTTGGGAAAACCAAGGTCGTAAAAACATTTAGATTTGTCGACGACTACCTTGTTATTGTCAAGTGCTCTGGACTGGAGTTTGAAAAGGAGGTGTCTCGTAGTCTGTCCATTTTTTCTGACACTCTCTCCCCCCTTGAGATCACTTATGAAACCCCTGTTCACAACCACATCAAGTTTCTAGACCTTGGCCTGTACTTCACTCCTAGCCACGTTTGCTGGGCTTTCGAACCCCGAGGTAACAAGCCCCTTCTTCCCTATGGTTCTTGCCATTCCAAGCTCATTAAGAGGGGTATCATAGGATCCTGTTTGAACAGCTCATTAACAAAATCCTGCCACCACAGAATGCATTCCAGCGTATCACACCAGGTAAAAAGATTGCTTTCGGCAGGGTACCCACTAGAACTTATCACGTCAGTAGCTGAGTCGGCCCTAAAGAAGAGCAAGTCAGAACCAGCTACACGAGACGGCCAGGAATCGGACAACAACCGCAAACGTGTCGCTGTGATTCCATATCTACATGGAATTTCACACTCCCTGAAAAAAGTGGGGAAAAAAGCAGGTGTTGATGTTGTGTTTTCCGCTCCTGATCGTCTGGCCGGTTTGTGCCGATCTGTTAATGAGTTCAAAGGAAAAGTGGCGAAGTGCACAACTAAGCACCAATCACGCTTCGTTCCTTGTGATAAGGGGGTTGTTTATAACATCCCTCTGCCTTGTGGAGGGCAGTACGTTGGACAGACGGGACGTTGCATAAATAAAAGGCTGAGCGAACACAGCTATAAAGTGTCAAAAGTAGTTTCAGGTCATCTCGGCATTCATTGCCGGGATTGTGAATGGGCAAAGAAAGAGAAAAAACAGTGCGTACCGCTATATCATGAAACCAAGGTCATTGCCAAAAATCGGGAAAAAACTGCGAGGGAAATTATCGAGGCTTACAACATATTCAAGCAGGGAAATGCATGTATAAGTACCCCTTCGCTAACACTTCTGCAAAAAGAGCTGTCACTCCTGGGGGTTGATAATCTCTGCTGATTTCTAGCGTGCTTATGTTGCTGTTGTCACATTTACGTTTTGTTTTTGGTTTTTGCACTTTGTAAACCTTTCCCTCATTGCCGACATCCATGTATATATACTTGTGTGATCAGCAATAAACCCTCAGTTGTTAGTCAGCGCCGTGTCGTTCGCTTTCTTGTCTTTTGTGCTCGTCTTTGTTCGCGCTGTTTGTTCAAGTTGCTTGGCCGGGTCCTCGGAGCGCAGTAGGGTCTCCCAAGCCTCCCAAGTGTTAAGGTGCTCCAGGCCCCGCGGGGGAGGATCCGCCGGGCAGAGGAAAAGGATATGATCAAGAGTGGCTTTGGGGTGGTGGCAGAGAGTACAGGAGGGGTTTGTGTGGACTTGGTGATAGCGCGAGCGTATATAAGGGGAGGGTAAGGTGCGTGTTTGGAGCCGCCTCCAAAGTTTCTGACGATAATAGTCGAGGGAGGGATGGGGTGGGGGTACAGCCAAAGCTCGGCTTTGCAGTCCTGCGTCAGTTCACTGAAGCAATGCATGCGTTCCCGTGAGAACCCCAGATCGGAGGCCGCCGGAGCCCGGTTGAGAGAACCTCGGGCTAAAGCGTTGGCAGCCTCGTTTCCGGGATTCCCGGAGTGGGCAGGCACCTATATGAGCTCCATGTGTGCGGGTGTGCGGCGAGGGAGTTCTATATGCGAAATGCAGGGATGTGAACTCTCCCACGGGCGAAGTTTAGTATGGCAGTTTTAGAGTCCGATAGCATATACCGGGCCTCCGTGCGCGTGATGGCTAGGGCAATAGCGGCCTCTTCAGCCTCCTCCGAAGTGGCAATGGGGATATGTGAAGGGTAGCAATCGGTTGTAGAGAGGGGTTCGTGATGGCTACAACCGCGTCCTCACCCGTACATGCGGCATCCACGCAAACGGCATCCCGTTCCATGCCATAGTGTTTGTGGAGCGCCCGTGCGCGAGCTCTTCGGCGGGGCTCGTGGTAGGTGGAGTGCATATTTTTAGGGAGAGGTCTAATAAGTAGTTCGCGGTGAATGTGGTGGGGGACAGGGAGCTGTGTGGGATCCGTGGCTAGTATACTGATGCCGAGGGTGTGTAGGATGTGTCTGCCGGTGGGGGTTCTCGCGAGACGTATGTATTGTGTCTGTCGGTGGGCCTCGATAAGCTCACTTATCGTGTTGTGTAGGCCTAGCTGAAGGAGTTTTTTGGTTGAGGTATTTAGGGGTAAGTGTAGTGCTGTCTTAAATGCTGTTCAGATCATGGCATCCAGGGTGGAGATTTCTCTGGCCTGGAGTTTCAGCTAGGGGAGCGTGAAGAGAAAGCGGCTGAGGACGAAGGCATGAATGCGACGACATAGGTCATGCTCCTTCATGCCCCGGTGGTGTCCAGAAACTCTGCGGATTAGGTGGTATATCGACATCGCCGTCTGCTTGAGTTTCTGGATGGTGAGAGTATTTTTCCCGTTGTTCTGGATGTGGAGGCCCAGTACCCGGAGAGTGTGTACCTCCGGGATGTACCGGTTTTCCAGTTTCACAGTTATGGCGGCTGTGGGGCAGTTTCGGGTTGTGGGGCGGAGTATGAGGAGCTCCGACTTCTCCGGAGAGCATGAGAGTCCGATACTCAGCGCAAGTGTTTGGGTGAGGGCAGCTGCCGACTGCAGAGTATTCTCTATGTCTCCGTCACTGCCACGGGTGGTCCATAGAGTGATATCATCAGCATAGAGTGTATGCCGAAGGTGGGGGATAGTTTGTAGTTTGCGGGCAAGGGGGTGAGTGTGACATTAAAGAGGAAAGGGGAGAGGACAGATCCCTGGGGGGGTGCCAACCCCACTAAGGGTGTATGGATGGGATGTGTGGGGACTGAAGTGAATTTCGGCCGTAAGGAATACTTGAATATATGTGTACATACGTTCACCTATATTCAAAGGGGAGAACGCCGCCATGATCGCTTTATGGTCTAGGCGATCAAAGGCCTTGGAGAGATCCAATGCGAGGACAGCTTTTGTGTGGCCCGGTATTAGGGGGTCAAAATATCCTGTGTCCTGGGCCGACAGGCGGGGACGGAAGCCCACCATGCTGTGCGGATAGAGGTCTTGCTCCGTCATGTGTTGGGTGAGTCGGGCGAGTGCGACATGCTCCAAAAGGTTGCCCAGGCATGATGTTAGTGAGATGGGACGAAGATTTGCAGGTGTAAAATGTTAGTGGGGCCTGGGTATGAATAAAATTTGGCGTGATGCCAGGATTGCGGAAGGGTGCCCTCCTGACAGCATGTGTTGAAGTACCCCGTGAGCTGGACAATCGACTGATCGTCCAAATTGCGGAGCATGCTATATGAGATACGGTCAGCTCCTGGAGTGGAGTTAAAGCGGAGAGTCAGGAGGGCCGCTCTGACTTCTGCTTCCGCAATCTCCGCGTCGAGATTGGCATTCGGGGTGCCGGCATAGGGGGGCAGGGGGATTGAGGTACCGGGAGTTGTATGTGTGTTCTTAAGTATGTTGAGTGCGTCGAGAGAAAGGTCGGTGCTGTGTATAAGGCGTGTGACGTGGTGTTGTGTGGCTGTTTTGGATTGCGTGGGGTCAATTAAGTGACAGAGGAGTTGCCAACTGCGTTTGGAGGACAGATTGCCAGCCATACCGTCGCAAATGTGTCCCCAGTTGGATCTGCAGAGCTCCTCAGAGTGCTCAGTAATCTGTGTTTGCAGTGCGGCTAGCTGCTTTTTAAGGGTTCGATTGAGCTTTTGCCCTTTCCAGCGCTCTAGGAAGCTATGGTGGGCCTCCCATAGGTGGGCCAGGCGAGTGTCGAAGGTGGGCGTATCTGGTGTGGTATCAAGCGTTCGAGTATGTGCGGAGACATCGTTCATGAGTGATGCCACCCACTGGTCGATGTCTGTAATGGGGGCATCAGGAAGGGCCGCCCGTGCGGCGCGCACCGCATCTCAGTTGGTGAGTTAGTGTGTTAGGTGAAAGGTCGTTCTTTGTACGGTACTGTAACAGAGAGGACGTAACGATCGCTCCCTAATGTGTGATGTGTTCTGTTCCACGTAATACCCGCAAGGTTGCGGCTCAGTGTCAAGTCCGGGCTGGTGTCCGCGCTGACATTGTTGCCAATTCTCGTTGGAGTGTTAAAGTTGTTGTGCATTGTGACGCGGAGCTGTTGTACCAAGGACCAGAGTCGCCTTCCTCGTCCCGTGGTGGTGCTGTAGCCCCAGTCAGTATGCTGACTTAAGTCCCCTTCGATAACCAATGGATGCTTGCCTGCAATACGATGGAGATCGCGCAGTAGCGTTTCCAATGAAGCCATCAGATGAGACGGTGTGTGATATATATTTGCAATAAAAATAGATGGTGCGGAATGTGAATCTGGTATGATTTCTGTGATCACGCAGGGCGTCTCGGAGGTGATAGGATGTTTTGATGTGTAATGGAGCGATGTATGAGTTTGGAAGCCCTGGGTGTATTCATTGCGTCCGAGTGAGCGGATGTGAAGCTGGGAAGTGTTGCAGGGGCATGTATGCCCTGAAGGAGGAGGATGTGGGGCGTGGGAATTGTGGGGAGAAGGATTTGGAGGGGTGCGCGTTTGCCCCGGTAGCGGCGGCACTTCCATTGCAGAATTGATAAGGAATTAGGTGGTCAGCCCGCCATACTGTAGCTTGGGTGGGGTGAGGGTAGGTGGGTTGGGTAGGGCGTTCTGTGGGGTAGGCGGGCGGGATTGATGGTGGGAATTGGGTAGGTGCAGTGAGGGAAGGACCTGATCTATTGTTTGGAGGCGGGTGTCGTACCGTGCGAGGCTCATCTCAAGGGTAAGCACCATGCGCGTAAATGTCGCTTCAATTTGTTCGAAGCGTTGGTACAGGTGGTCGATCAGGTGATTAAATTTTGCCTCATCACGCGCGCTCATTTCGGCGAGCTTAGAGTCCATGCGGGCCCCTAGGAATTTAAGGTCGGTTTGGGTGACGGGTGGTTGCTCTGGTGTACGTTTTTCTTCGGTGGGGTTGAGGTGGGGGTTTGGGAGTCCGATTGTTCCATGTTTTCAGTGGTTGTTTGAGGTAGTAGCGTGGGTTGCGTGGGAGGGACTATTGGCGCAAGCGGTAGAGAGGTAGAAGTGGGGGTCTTGATGAGAGAGGTAAGACGACTCACCTCCTCTCGCAGGGCCTGTAGCTCCCGGTCACGGGGGTCCACCTGTGTGGGCGGGGGGTTGAGGGCTTGCTGGTAGCTTTGAGCCTGTTGCCTGCTACTCTGCTCAGGAAAATTGTGGAGGTTGTTGGTGCTGGCGGCGACGAGAAGATGAGCGAGACTAGCTAGAGCGACGAACGCTGGCGTGGTCCGCGTCCCGCTCCGGTGTGCGGGAGGTGTGCGATTGCGGTGAAGCGGGCGGTGAGCGGCGTCCCCTCGCTTTGCAACCTTTAGTACCTGTCATGTGGGCGCCTCCACAGAGTATGCAGGCTGGGGTGCATGTCGGGGTGTCCTCTTGGGGCTGCGGGAAACCGCATATTGAACAGTTGTGCGTACGCTGAAGGGTGCACACACCCGCGCGATGCCCTGGTTTTCTACAGTTTGTGCAAGCATCCAGGTGTCCTCTATATAAACTGCAGTTGTGGAGTCCGCCTCCGTAGGAGATGGTTCGGGGCACCGGACCCGCCCGGAAGGTGATGAGGATCGAACAGGTCTTTCCCTTGCGGCGTGCATCAATGATGGGGACGCCAGGGTTGCCCGTGATGAGGTCTTCAAGAATCTGTGCTGGGGTTTCTTCCCAGTAGGCGTTAGTGATTACTCCTCTTACTGCACCATCTGGGGTGACGATGTAGGCGGTGACGGTGTAGGCTTGGGTTCGAATTGAGATTTGTTTGATGGCGACCAGGCGTAGCGAGTCGGCTTGATGCGGGGTACTCATCTTGCAGATGTTGTTTGGGGGGTGGATACGCAAGTTGGTGGCATCCTGGTCTTGGAGGTCCTTGGCTGCAGTTATCAGGGCCCGCCGAAGCTGGCGTAGTTCAAGGTCGTTTAAGTTAAGTCCCCCGTTGGAACGAAACACGATTTTGTAGGCATCCTCAGGCAACCGCGGCGGACGTTGCGACCTTTGCGCCGCGAGACGCGTCGCGCGCAGCTTGGACGCTTGGTGTACTGAATCTCGGGGGTGAGCCGGTGGTGGCATTCGCCTGGTCCTGGATTTTCAGTGCTCCTTTCTGACGAGCGCTTAAGCTCAGGATATGGTTCCAGTCCCTGGAATCGTAGTCCTTCGGGTTGATTGTCTCTCCGATCACGTGGACCTTCATACTTTCGATGTAGGGGAGGTCGAAGCAGCTTAGGCTTAGCGCACAGTGGCGTGAGGCCTAGTGCGGCAGCTGATTGGCAAAGGGCGGTTTTCGGCCCGTGGGCCCTCTTAGGGGGGACCGACGGCCACCAAATTTGAAAAGATGGTAGCGCTCACCTTTACGAACAGTGCAGTTAAAGAGATGGGCACTGCGTGGGTCGAAACCTGGACAAAATCGCCGTGCTTGTACAGAGCCGATGCGAAGGGCGTTCGCACTCGCCGGCCCCCTAGCGGTCTGTGATCCGTTCGAATCCCTGTAGCAAGCTAGCCGCCAACTTGACACGCACATGTAAGATATATGCAACGATGAATTTTATGACACTACCCGGAACGCTGTAAGACAAACGGTTGCGTCACAAATTTGGTACGAATGTTGTCGGGAAAAGTGGCGTCATATTGAAGGCAGCCTGTGGGGAGTGCATATAAACGATCGCCATGTATGTAGCCACCAGGAGATCCCGTTGAATATGTGATACGGGTCCCGATTGGACTTATTTTTGGAAATGTGGCTGATTGCTTGAAGGTTGCTTCACTTCCGCCACCGGTTGACCCGGTATTGCACTGCCTCCGGGATCGGCCTGGCTCATTATACCGCGCGTCTTTTCTATCCTGTCTTTATATCCCATCTTTGAACTCTCCTACTATATGCACGTGGTAGCGATTGTGGCTCGGCTTGAGCAGTGGGCAGGCCTGTGCACTTTCCTTTTCTTTCTTCCTGGCAACAACAGACAGACAGACAGGCAGTGCGCCACCATATCTGATACCTGATTTAATATCTGCTGCGTGTCCTTGGACCCACGATATTAAACATTTTTGGAATATGGTGGAGTGCTTGGCTTGAAGCACTCTTGCACGGGTCGGCCCGGTATTGCACTGCCTCCGGGATCGGCCCGGGGCACATTAGCGCGGAGCGTCTTTTTTTCACTCTTTGCTCTCCTATCCTTACACCTCCTACTTTCAGCATACAGCAGCGAGCATGGTTCTGCTTGAGCCAATAGGCAGTACCTTGCACTTTCCTTTTCTTTCTTCCGATTAGCAGCAACAGCAACATCTATGTATATGATTGCATTGTGGCGGTGCTTGGCTTGATGTGAGCGTCCTACAGGCGTTTGAGGACTTCACCCTATTTTTGGCATCGCTGGCATTTTCTGTACCACCTGCGAGTACACACATCAACACAAACACTTTTCCGTATTTTATCGTAATGAGACTAGTAATGCTTACCTCATTAAAATACCCGTTCGGAAAAATCTTTGACAAAACATTTTGAAGGCTACATGGCGCTTCCTCGACGTGCGGTAAGAGCGCAGGTACACAAACACTAAAGGAAGGTAGAAGTGAAAGAAGTGCTTTGTTCCGCCATGTAATGACTTCGTTTTGCATGTTTCTACCCGTGCTTTTATGAGCCGTCAACGCGCAGTACGTGCACGACCTCAGGCAGCGGTCGACGGCGCGAACTGGGCAGAGTGCCATAGGGGAGGACTTCATACGTCACATCCGTGATGGGCGCAGCACTGTGTAGGGTCCAAAGTAACGGCTAAGGAGCTTCTCTGACAGGCCGTGGCGATGAACCGGGGTCCATACCCACAATTTGTCGTCGGGGTGGTACTCGACGTGGCGATGTCGTTGGATGTAGCGTTCTGCATACGTTGCCTGCTGCCGGCGGATGTGCATACGGGCCAGTTGGCGGGCTTCCTCTGCGTGCCGGGTAAATTCTTCGGCGTCTGGCGTGAGCGCCTGGTCGTCAGGGGGGCACGGAAGCATGGCGTCGAGCATCGTTTGGACATCACGGCCGTAGACGAGACGAAACGGCGTAAATCGAGCCGTTTCCTGAATCACCGTGTTGTAGGAAAACGTCACATATGGGAGGGTCTCGTCCCAAGTCTTGTGCTGTACGGCAACGTACATTGCAAAATGTCCGTTAAGGTTTTGTTGAGGCGCTCTGTGAGCCCGTTTGACTGCGGGTGGTATGCAGTAGTCTTGCGGTGGTTCGTGTGACTCAGCTGGAACACGTCATGCATGAGCTGCGTTGTAAACGCGGTGCCCCTATCGGTGATGACTTTGGACGGGGCGCCATGTCGTAAAACAATGTGGTTTATGAATAAGCGCGCGATTTCAGAGGATGTACTGCGCGGCACCGCCTGGGTTTCCGCATAGCGTGTCAAAAAATCAGTCGCAACTATAATCCACCTATTGCCAGAAGACGACACAAGGAATGGGCCCAGAAGATCAATGCCGACTTGGTCAAAAGTTGTGCGAGGTGGCGCAATTGGTTGGAGCAAAGCTGCGGGCTTGAGCGGTGGTGACTTACGACGCTGGCACTCACGGCAACCTCTGACGTAGCGGTGGATGGTCTTTGCAAGTTAAGGCCAATAATAGCCGAGACGCACTCGAGCGAGCACGCGTGCAAATCCCAAGTGGCCAGATGCAGGCTTATCATGAAACGCCGAAAGGATGTCGTCGCGGAGGTCTGATGGCACGACTAGGAGGTAGGGCCGGTCACAGCTGCTGGATTTTTTCTTGAACAGTACGCCATTGCGAATGCAAAAAGAGGACAAGTGGCGGGAAAAGTGTCGGGGTACGTTGGAAGCATGGCCCTCCAGGTGATCCATGACAGACCGCAGGTCAGCGTCAGCACGCTGCATTGCCACTAATTCCGAACTGCTGATCACACCTAGGAAACGATTGTCATCCTCTGCGCTGTCATCAGCTTGCTCGCTGGGTGCGCGTGAGAGCGTGTCGGCGTCTTCATGTTTACGTCCGGAATTATAGGCGATTGTGTAATCAAATTCTTGAAGGCGAAGGCTCCAGCGTGCTAGGCGGCCTGATGGGTCCCGGAGATTGTAAGCCAGCACAATAAATGGTGGTCGGTGACCACTTTAAAATGACGACCATAGATATATGGCCGAAATTTCATCGTGGCCCAGAGGACAGCGAGGCACTCCTTTTCCGAGGTGTAGTAGTTGATTTCGGTGCGCGAGAGTGTGCGACTCGCATAAGCGATCACATGTTCTACGCCGCGATCACATGTTCTACGCCTTGATGTTGCACGAGGACGGCACCAAGAACTATGTTGCTATGCTAACGTCGGTGTGTATCTCGGTAGCAGCCTCCTCATCGAAGTGAGCCAGCACGGGGGTAGTGTGCAGCCGTTGGCGCAGGTCTGTGAAAGCAGCCTGTTGCTCGGCAGTCCAGACGAACGCTGTATCGTCAGGTGTTAAACGGGTGAGGGGTTCAGCGATCTTGGAGAAGTCGGCGATAAAACGGCGGTAGTAGGCGCAGAAACCCAAGAAGCGCTTGAGCGTTTTCTTTGTAGTAGGACGGGGAAGCTTGGCTACGGCGGCCGTTTTCTCGGGATCGGGTCGTAAGCCATCGACGCTCACAACATGGCCGAGATATTTAAGCTCTTTGTAGCCAAAGTGGCATTTCTCGGGTTTTAGTGTCAAGTCGGCCAACCGCAGGGCATCCAAAACGGTCCGCAGGCGTGCAAGGCGTTGGTCGAAGGTTTCTGAGACACCACCACGTCATCTAGGTAAACTAAACAGGTTTGCTATTTGGGGCCAGCCAGGACAGTATCAATCATGCGCTGAAACGTCGCTGGCGCAGAGCAAAGGCCGAAGGGCAACAAGTTAAATTCATATAGGCCGTCGGGTGTGATCAAGGCCGTTTTTTCGCGGTCACGTTCATCAACCTCGATCTGAAAATATCCGGTCTTTATGTCGATCGACGAAAAATACTTGGCGCGGCAAAGTCTTTCAAGCGAGTTGTCGATGCGGGCAGCGGGTAGACGTTCTTTATTTTAAGCGACATTTATTGCCCCAGGGCATCAATGATGGGTGAAGGTGTGATGAATGATTTAGTAGAGACTAAATGAATGGAAAAAAGTTAGCTGATTTGATGAAGTCCAGTAGAGAACGATGGTACGGTCCTTGCGTCCAGGCAATGTAGGAAGCAGGGTTGCTTCGTGAAAGACCTGCTACCATCAGGTGCCGGATCCTTGTAGGCTTGAGAGCTGGGCAGTCCCACAGTAAGTGATGAATGTCGGCTTCAATGTCCTTGTGTTTACATATCGGACACCCCGGCCGAGGAAGCAATTCTCGGTACTGAGGCCACTTCCGAGCGACGGCAGGCGTGAGGGCAACCGCGACCCGGATCCTCCTAAGCGCAACCTCCTCTGCACGGGTAAGACCGCGGGGGAGGGTTACCGCACACAGAGGGATGAGAGCACGTGTGTGGCGCCGGAGGAGTTCCTTTCTTGATGACAGGAGGGTAAAATTGTCCAAATGAAGGAGCCAAGGCGGTGATGAGTTTGCATTCGCCAGGCGGGTCGATAAATCTGCCTGGCTTTGATAGGTCAGCAGATCCCGTGGGACCCACTCAATCCGTACTGGCTGCGGGATGCGTGCCGCGAGCCGGTGGATGTCCTGTCATATCGTTGGACAGCGGCTAACACGTCGTAGCAACTGGACAACTTGAAGCGCGTCAGTTCGGATCACAACGCGGGCCGCAGGGAGCATAGTTATGTCGGCCACGGAGCAGAGTGCTTCTTGAACTGCAACGAGCTCAGCACAAAAGGACGAAGGAGGTTCCGTAAGCTCAAACCAAGAGGTTTGATTCAGGGCATGTCTTCATGGGCAGTAGATTGCTGTTGTTACTTTGCAGTCTTGTATGCTTGTGTCTACGTAGACAATAATGGATCCTTCAGGCAGGCAAGCATCTTGTTCCTCAAATTTCTGACGAAGCAACGATGCCGAATGAGCAAATGTTGTCCGGCGATTATCTGTTGGCTTGTTATCGCTGAGCTGTACAAACTTCCATTTGGGAAGAACTGGCGTTGGCGGCTGAAAAATGATTATGACGTTGAAAAAGCCCTCAGTGCATGCGTGGAGTGCGATAGACTGGCCTTAAGGCTGCGCGCTTCACGGCGCTGCTGCACCAGCTCATCAGTGATATGGAGCTGCGCATTCTCATGTGAAGCTATGACCGGTGTGATGCGTGGAAGGCACGTAATGGTCCTCATAGCCTTTCGGTTCACGGCTTCAAGGCGATCCCATTGGGCTCTCTTAAGATGTTGAAACTGGGCTTGATAAACAATACGTGGCTGCAGAACTGCCCTCATCAAATGGTGTGCAACGAACGATCATGCGCCACCAGTTTTATGGGCAATTCTTCTGATCAAACCCAAAGTATTAATAGCTTCCTTTTTTGCCTCAGAAAGCCACGCAGTCGCTGATCCTGGTTGGTGAATCTTTAAGCCAAGAATTTTTACACTGGGAATTTCCTGTAGTGGGGTGCCTGATAGACAAAGATGGATTGGACTTGCAGCACGTTTACGGCGTCCCCAGCGGTTGGCGACTGACGTGTATGTTGTTTTATGCACGGATAGCTGAAGTCCGATGGATGATGCGTAATTACAGGTAACACCCAAGGCAGATTGAAGGGCAGCCTCCTGAGTACGGAGATCTTGGTGAGTACTCCACACCGTGATGTCGTCAGCGTACTGAAGAAATTTTACGTCACGGATGTCATGTAAGCGCGAAGCCAGCGGGATGAAAGCAATATTAAATAACGTCGGCGACAATACCGATCCCCGGGGAACGCCGCAGAGAGGAACAAATCATCCGGCCGCTTCGCCGCTGAGGCGTATTGCAAATTGTCTGCCTTCCAAGAATGATTGGAAAAAACTACGCACTCTCAAAGGGAGATTGAGCATGTCAATGGAGTTCAGAATGGCTGCATGACTGATGTTGTCATATGCCTTTTTAACGTCCATTGCTAAAACAGTACGCACATTGCGGCTGCGGGTAGATTTCAAAACTGTAGATGATAAGACACACAACTCGTCTTCTGTACCAATATAGGGACGAAAGCCGATTTGGGCTGGGTGATAAAAACCGTGCTGCTCTAGCCACCAGGACAATCGTGTGGCTAGCATTTTCTCCGCCAGCTTGCACAGCGGAGAGTTAAGGAGATAGGTAGCAAGTTGGCAAGGTCCGTCGGAGGCTTTCCTGGTTTCGGGATAGGAATCACGACAACGGATTTGCAGCTCTCGGGCACTACGCCATCCAACCATACTTTGTTTATGGTGTCAAGTAGTTAATGGAGTGCAGCGCTACTCAGGTTCTTGTAGACCTCGTACTGAAGATTGTCCGGGCCGGGCGCTGTTTTCCATTTCGCATCATCTATTGCATACAGAAACTCAGGCATAGAGAATGGACACGCAGTTTCATCTACGTCGATATCAGACGGCATTTGATATATATCCGCTGGGATGCCTGCCATATTTAAACTAGCGGATGAAGTAGGCATAGCATCGTATTTTGGGAAAAGCTTTCGCGCTGCTTCTTGGGGAAAATCATCTGGTGACAAGTTAACCGCGAAGCATCGGGTTGCCGCTGCGTAAGTCGAATGGCGACCGCGTTCCATTGTACAGAATGTTCGCCAGAGAGAGGCATTCGAGGATTTTGCAGAAAATTGTTGGCACCACCCACGTCACTGCCGCCGGGAGAGGTAACTTTTCATATTTGCGTGCCTTAGCTGTAAGATAGAGCAATCGCGTACGTGCCTGCGACGAAGTAGGGTCTCGCGTAGCAGCCAGCTCGGCTTGACGGCGTGCCGCCCACAAGTTAAGTAGGCCGAGGTCTGGTGCCGGTCGACCAACATCAGTCCAGGTGGTAGTTATAGCACTGTTGAGCGCTGTTTGTATGTGCTAAACAAGGATTCGCGAAGAATCTGAGGAGAGATTGTCCATACAGGAGCGAAAACTGTCCCAGTTGATCACAGAACATTTGTAGCGTATAGGTCGGAAACGTTAGGTGTGAATACCGATGATGATAGGGTAATGATCACTTCCCCAGCAGTCTGGCTTCATGTGCCAGGAAGGAGTACCCGGACCCGACCACCACGTAGAGTCTGGAGCATAGGAAGCACTGCTAGTTTGACGCACTGGCCGTGTTGCTGTTCCAGGATGGTTGAGCAGCACAAATTGGGCATTCGTGAAGGCGTCCGCACACGCCTGCCACGAGGGCTCGAAGTGGAGTACCCCCAATCCTGGTGAGAGGCGTTAAAGTCTCCTCCAACAAAAATCGGACACCCGGAATACTGCCGACGGACACTTTAACCAGCCGAGATTAATACGGGAGGTAGCACCACCGGCTGGTCTAACGTAAAATGAAACGGTTACCTTCTTAAGTTTGGCAGCCACTGCCACTACCTCTTGATACGACGTGCACCAGTCTTCGAGAGCAAGGCGTGCATGCGGAAAACGTGAGTCCACATACACCGCCGCCTTTCCCGGGGGAGCAGCAGTTTGTACACGACGGTCTATCATTGAAGGAGCCATGTAAGCACTGAAGCCTGGAATCGATGGCAAGGCGTTTGTTTCCTGTAGCACACCAGCACGACTGGAACTTGCCATTTCTAGTTGCTAGCCAAAGCGCTGTAGAATCAAGGACGTCAGGTTGGACAACTGGTTGACCATAAACCGGAGCAAAGAAGTCGCAGAGTTGTCCAGTGGCATTGCGGTAATCTGGGAAGAGGCGGCAGGAAATGGCACTGGTGGGCGGCAGGAAGGCGATGTTGCTGTGCCATTGACAGATGTGGCGGATGATTCCGCTGCCCGTCTACGTCGAGCGAGCAGTTCACGGTGTTGCCTGAGCTTGGTGACATCCGCTAAAAGACGTTCGATTTGTTCGTCGACGGCGGCCATATCGTCCTGCGGTAGTTCAGGCACACTGCGCTCCTTTGTTGGCTGTTTTCGGAGGCGTTCTTTTCGCACAGTACCGTTAGAAGGCTGCTGAGCTCAAGGATCATGCGAGGTGTGCTCAGAAAGCTCCGGCCACTCGTAGTGATCCCACCGGAGAGCTGCGAACCAATTGGATAGCTGCAATGAAGTTATACTGTCTTTTATTGGCCAATGCTTATCCATTCGACGACGAGCCTGTTGTGTTTCCATTTGTTTTGTCGTACAGCCTGGAGATGTTATCTCGTGGTCGTCGGATTTACAAAGGCCGCACCGATAAGCCACTTTTCCTTCGGATGTATTTTCTCGCAGCAGTGAAGGGGCAGGATTTGCGCATATGTCCAGTACGGAAGAATTTATAGCAATATACCGCATCCCGTTTATATGGCCGAGACCGTAAAATACAGCCATAATAGTACATACGGGCTGGTAGTGTCAGAGGGCCTTGCAAGGTGACTATGCAAGAGCGCCCCTTTCCCATGCGTCGGGCCTGGATGACACGGTGCGTGGGACAGTAGAGCTCACGCTGGAGCGCAGTTTGATCCTCAGTTATATCGACGTTGTAGACGACGCAGCGCTGCAAGTCAGAGCCTTCAACTAAATACACTTGTACTGGGACTGAGATTTCGCTTGTCAGTGAAATACTGGTGAGCGTTTGCAGCCGTTCTACGGCAGTCAGAGTAGGAAGCCACACTGCAGTGGTGCTGGACTTTGTCCTGGCTGTGAAGCCCAGAAAACCATTAGTTCCGAGGAACGCGTCCAAGTTAGCTTGTAAAATCTTGTTCGGTATTTCCGTGAGGCTGCTGTTGCCCAGTGATTTAATGGTCACTTCGTAAGAAGATGAGCCGGGTGTAGGCTCCACCGAGTTCTCGATAGTAAGACAAGTGCGCTTACCTTGGGAGCCATCACTTGCCGAAGATGTAATCGGTTGGCTGTCGTTTGAGGGACGCTTGTGAGCTGCGCGAGGGCACTTTTGCATGGGTAGAAGTGGCGATAAGTCCACTGACATGCCCTGTTCATCATGCCGTGCGGTTTGAGGCCCTGCCGGTGGTGTAGAGTTGATGGCCATGTGCCCTGGTCGCAGATCACTCACGAGCAGTCCGGCATTTCGGGAAGGCAGGAGGGGTGCAACCGTCGATTAATCGGCAGCACAAAACTGAACCTGGCGCCGCGGATAAGGTGTCGACTGCGTAGCAGGTGCTGCCACGAGAGACGCCGGCAGAGCTACCTCCACCAGCGTGGCAGCGGAGGCACTAAGTCCAGCGTCAGTGCCATGCTCAGTGCACTCATGGATGGTTCCCAGGAGGCATCAGACGATGGGAGGACGTTCGGAGCTTCTTGAGAAGGCAAGGATGCAGTTCTCTTCAAATAGGGCACTTATTTACGTGGATGGCGAGCTTTTTCTGAAGAGCAATGTGCAGCCACTTTAGCAGGGACACACGTCTTCTTCAACTTTGGAATTCTTTGGAATTCTATGAAAGACTTCTTTTTCGTTATGGCGTTCAGCTTATGGTAATCCACGCAAAAGCGCAGTCTCCCATCCTTCTTTTTAACAAGCACGACGCCCGACGACCATGGGCTCATAGAGGGCTGAATAATGTCGTCTGTAAGCATTTCCTTCACCTGCGTTTGGATACCGTCGCGTTCCTTCGGGGAAATGTGGTCCGGCTGCTGTCGTATGGGGCGAGCGTCATCGGATGTGATGATCCGATGCTCCGTCATCATCGTTTGCCGCACTTTCGAGGAGGATGCGAAGCAGATTTTGTACTAGAGCAGTAGGGCGCGGAGGTCGCGCTGTTGAGTCGCTGAGAGCCCGGAGCTAATATCGATGCTATCCAGGGACGTGTCCGGACAGTCCATGGCCTCGGACGCAAAACACTCAGTAACATTGGCCAATTGGTCAGCCCACGCGACGGCAGTAGCTCGAAAAAGGTGGCGAGGTTCGCTCGTAAAATTAGTAATCAGGTGTTCCGACCGACCGTTACGGAGGTGGACAGCACTTCGGGCCGTGCGAATCCCCTGTGTCAGCAGCAAGAAAAGATTGCCCTCGGCGACTGCAGGTCCATCACGTAGCCCATCATCGCATTCGACGCTTGCAAAAACACAAGAGTGCGGCGGGATCAAGACACTTTCAGTGGAAATACGAAGGGCGGAGCTGCGTTGCCGAGCGTCAGAGGTGTCGTCGGCTTTCGCTGTCGAAAACGTAACGGTTCTGTGCCGCCGGTCAAAAACAGCACCATTTTCACGGAGAAAATCTACGCCCAAAATCAGGTCACGAGAACAGTCGCGGAGCACCAGGCAGCTAACTATGAACGTCGAGTCGCTGATCTGCACCCTAGCCGTGCACTGCCCAAGCGGAGCAATGATATGGCCCCCCGCCGTCCGGACCTGCACGCCAGAGCAAGGAGTTGTAAATTTGTTTAGAAGCGCTGCAAATTTGCCACTGATAAATGAAAACTCCGCTCCTGTGCCCACCAACGCGCTAATGCTGCGATCATCGAGAAGCACAGTTATGTCGAGGGAGAAGTGGTCCTTTAGTTCAGCTGCTGTTGTTGACGTCGTCAAAGCTCAATCATCGGATGTCTGCGTCGTCTGCATCGTCAGGGGGTCTCTACAGCGTCGATGTCCAGCGACCACGCCCCCGGAGGCCGCTGTCCTCAGTTTTCCCGGCGAGGGCTGGGCGAGCGGTCCGCCGTCGCTCGCGAGGAGTTCTGCACATTCGATGAAAATGATGGACGGCAAGTTGACAGTGATTGGCAGTGATGGCGCGCCATGGACCACCGCTGTTGCTGGGTCAGGTACTCTTCAATCTCACGGGGCCGTTGGCCAAACCGGGGCCTTGGCGCACCGGAGGAAAAACCCTGCAGGCCAAGCTCTCGATATGGGCACCGGCGGAACAGGTGACCGGGCTCCCCACAGTAGAAGCACAGACGTTGGCGGTCAGGGCCACGACAGACGTCCGCTCTTTGCAGGGATTCTCGATTACTCGGGATGCGGTGCTGCCCTGGCTGCTCGGAGGGTAGCAGGACGTCGTGATGGTTGGGAAAAACTGCCGCTGGATTTGGGGCAGGGCGTCGCAGCGCGTCAGCGTAGGTCGGGCGGCAGTAGTCTGGTTGGGTGGTGGGAATGCCGGTAGATTCAGGGCAGAGCGTCGCAGAGCTTCAGCGTATGCCGGGCGCCAGTAGTCTGGCTGAGTAGGCTGTGTTTCGGCGTGTAGTAACGGAGGCCTGATAGTTTGCTGCAGCTCTTCGCGGATAACGCTCATAAGGGAGCTGGCCGCTGGCTGCGACGTACCACAAATCTTCTCTAGCTCCTCACGGACAACAGCGCGGATTATTTCGCGGAGAAAGTCGGTATTGCTTGTGAAAACCGGGAGGGACTCCGTAATAGAAGCAGCAAGGACTGGCCGGTCGTACGCTGCTGCTGAAGGACCTGCTCCATCGTGAATGTCTCCGCTAGAAACTCGGCTACAGTGATGGTGGGGGGGGGGGGGGGGGGGGGGGGGGCTGCGCACGAGGTTGGCGAAAAGCTGTTCTTTAACACCGCGCATTAGGTTGCGCAACTTTTTGGCTCCCGACATGGCTAGGTCAGCCTGTCGGAAGAGCCGCGTCATGTCTTCGACGTACATGGCAACCGTTTTGTTGGGCATTTCCATACGGGACTGCAAGGCTCGTTCAGCTCGCTCCGGACGATCAGCGCTAACATACGCAGCGAGCAGTTGACGTCGAAACTCAGGCCATGATGAAAGAGTGTCCTTACGGTTTTCGTACCACGTACGAGCACCGTCCTCCAAGCTGAAGAAAATGTTCCTCAGCTTGGCTGCGTCATCCCATTGGTTAAATGCGGCGACGCGTTCAACCTGGACGAGCCAATCTTCCGCGTCCTCCAGTTCTGGAGGGTGTAGTACGCGGAGCCTTGCATGACCAGTTGAGGGCTAGACGCCGAGGGAGAGTCGAATGACCAGGGCACAGGAGGCAGTCGGCCAGGCGGCGAGGTTGTCTCCAATAGCCCATGCTCAGGGGGCAGTCCGAAATTTCGGCTGCTGACCCAGTGCACTGGCATGACGACAGGGAGAGGTCTGGGGTCCTCGGTGTTCGGAGGGGTGTGCTACATACTCCAGAGCGATTTACCAAGCGCACTGCACCACAAAATGTCACAAAGGGGTTGCAGAATCAAAAAGGCCGCAATGAATCAAGCAGTGCTCCAGCTGCAGAGAGCACGCGCGTCTCAATTCTTTGTCCTCAAGGCGCCGCCCGGAGAAACCTGGCGGGAATATGCAAAGCTGGCATGAGTCACGGAGATACATACATAAGGTGGGTGAAGTGTGTGTTGCGGCTCTTCTCCATTTGTGCGTGTGCGTGCATGCGCATGTGTGTGCGTGTGTGCGCGCGCGCGTTCGACTAAATCTCTAAATACTCCTTATGGGCCCACGCTTGGGCCACACTGACCCTTTTATCCTTCCCACAAATCCCGACTTCAAGCGTGATTAGACAGGGGGCCAGGGAGGCCGTTGATAACTCCTACGGCTTGCGCGGCTCCCAAAATGTGGGACGCAAGGGAATAGTATATTTTCGCTCCCAGGCTTTCTTGCAGTGCATGCTGCAGCCACCACACGTTATTATGGAGCTGTAGGCACGGGTCAGCAATTCGCCGACGTTAGAACATCCCGGTCTAAACCATGGTTTTGTGTTTTTTGCATGTGCGATATGTATGCAAGAAAGCCGCCGTTTGCTGGGGTTGGGGTAGCCTTCCGCCCCACTCCGCGGAAAGGACGTCACCGCTCGCTAATCGCATAGCTATGCGTAGTAGAGGAAACAAAAGGGGAACGACCACACTTACACAGCATGTTGTTATTTCTTGTTCATGCAAATAATACAAAGTCGGAAAGATGCAGGAAATGAATACAAATTAAACGATAACTGCGATTTACGCAGCTGCAGTTGTGAGTGTTTCCTTTTCCGTTTACACGCAGATCATAGAGTGTCAGTTTCGACAACTGGCGGTCAGAACCAAACCCGTTGGTTCCTTGGCTTTGCATGCATTTTTTTTTCTGTTTTTTTATAGGTACCAATATATTGAAGTTTTTTCTTTCTCTTACACCCAGATTAAAATTCTATGGCTAAAGGGGCATGGCTCTGTTATGTCTTACTATATGTTTCATCATCAGCAAATGCTCTCTCCCATACTGTTTTTGCATATTGTTCAACAGTGCTTTTTTAAAATGTCCTGATTTAGGTTGCAGTTTCCTTTTCTGACGTGTTAATATTTGTTAATATTGAAGTTTTTTCTTTTGTTATGATCGTAGCTGCATCAGCTTTTTTGTGTAGTTTCAAAATATACTGGGTTGAATTCTACTTTTTTCATTAAACTACGCTCTTTTTTTCACACAAGAAGGACTAGATAACGACTTGACACGGGCGGGGTTTCATCCATATTATCTGACACATATTCAGTAACATACGTTTCAGCAGTTACAGTGTAGACGTATACAACCACTGGATTTCTTGGTTGAAAGTGATAGTTCAGAACGCAGAAAAGCAGATCCCGACCGACGCCTGCCGACAAATGCAGAGTCGCCATACATGCAATGTGACTTGCATTTTCCAAAAACTGCACCAGTACACGCGCGATTTGAATATCTTTGCAAAACTTGTTTCCGCGATCACCGCGATTTCTACGCAGGAATCGCCAGGGAACATTCTTGGAAGCAGGTTAGGTGTCTCGGGATGAATCAAAAACTCAAATAACCCGGAAGGGAAATTAGTGCGACTAGCTTGTAATATAATTTAATTTTAATCTAAGTTAATTACCTACGGGCCAATTCGTTTTTATGAACACTTCCAGATACATTTTAAAGCAGGTGAAAAGAATAGAATGATGTTCGGGCCTAACAGACCAGTAGCTGATACGGATCGGCTTGCAGTTAAAGCCACAATAAACGTTGTTATCTCATTGGCGTGTGAATAGTCGCAAACATTGAAGTATGCAAACCCTGTGGGAAAGGCATGTGAACCTTCTTAATTAAAGACATAGCAACAAAAACAAACAAACAACTAATGAGGCAATTTCAGTAATTGCTTCGAGGTCTCTAAAGTTTACAAAAGCTACCTATAATTATTTGTTTTTGCTTGAAGTTCTACTGTTTTTGCTTTCGCTTTTTCTACGGTTTCTTTAGTCCGGACACTTTTCATAAGGCATAATTCTGGCTTGTAGTACGCTATAGAAATGTGTGTTAGGCTTTTTTTCTCTACGAACTAGTATTTAAAATTCTCCTGACGACCGTCCTAACGACCGGCATTTAGAAGGCGTGTTCTATAAGTGAAAGTCACGCCAAGAGCAACTAAGAAAAAGAAGGAAGACCGATAAAACGAGGGGTTTTCAGTGCCGCAGAAAATAAATGAAAAGCCATGCTTGAATGAAAAGGAAAAGACCACTCTCTAGCATAAGACGCTAGCACGCGTTTAGCAGAGAAAATGACAGCGGTAAAGAAAATGTCGCGAAGACGTTGTAAACAATAAAAAAAACGGCTTCGCTTAGTGCTGCGAACCATGGGCCCTCCGACCAGCGCGCTTCAATATCAATCGTACGTGAGAGGAATTCCCAATCGTTCCTTAACGACCGCAATGAATCTCGCGAGAAGGCGTCGGAAAGGACGTTATCTGAGCGCGAAAACCATTTGAACGATACGAAGGAGGATTAAAGCATGAATCGAAGATGACGTGAGCAATGACGTGCGTAGTTGTTGTCATTTTAGGAAAATAGCGCGAACATGCATGAGTAGCGCCCCTTTGGTTTCTCTTTTTTCTCTCGTGCGTACGAGATTGTCAGGGAGCGTGTTTAGAGCCATTTAACTTGGATGTATGTTTACTGTGAACCGATCATACCCATTTTAAGCTCCTGGTCTAGAGCCCGACCAGCAGTCGGATCAGTACACTCGGTGCGCGGTACCTGCTCTGTCACTGACAGCATGCAGTGCTTCGGAAGCGGTGGCCAAGTCACCTGCAGGTCTCGGCCTTGGACCATAGCTTGACCTCTCGTTTTATTAGCAAAAAGCTGGGGACATTGGGTTCGCAGTACCTGCTTGGTCTGTGTGTAGCTCCGGTAGGGATGGACAAGGTGAACCTCTGCGACAACATTCCTTGCTTCGCCAGTCATATGGCTGTCGTCCTAAAAGCGGATTGCGGAGGGGGAAAACAAGTTGCAAAAATATCTGGAGCATCCTTCCCAATGGCCAATGCATTCTTGTAAGACTTTCGGCGAGGGTGAGGACATCATCACACCATAGCGGCGGCCTCTCAATGTGTGCACATATGCATCTCATGGATGTGTAAATAGGGACGAGGATGCCTGGGACGCAAATCTTGTTCTCGCCTACAAACTTTGCGAATATAAGCACAAAAATTATTCCCTCCGCTGCGCATCTTGCTCTGAACCTTTTATTTTATTTGGTTTAAATGGAATCGGAAAGTTTTCAATGCCCTAAATGCCATCACTCTTTGTGTCTTCACGTGTAAACGGGATGCTTTAATCAACTAAAGCTTTGAATTTGTGGTCTCAAAAACACGCCAACTGTTTATTCATCCAATACACGTGGCACACTGGAGGGTAACACGTTACGACATGCGTCCCATCAAAACGCTGAGCAGATCATCTTTTTTTGCTGTAATGCACTGGAAATCACGGCTCTTAGATTGTATTATGGCTTCTAATTTTAAACAGCAACTAGGAGAAGCGAGTGAAGTAGGGCATTGAGAAATAGGTGATGAGCAAAGGAACACAAATCCCGTTGTCTAGACTCTTTTGTCATTCCTCTGTTTTTTTTTTCGTCAGCACGAAAGACAACGTGGTTTTCTCATTGCAGTGTGATGGAGTGCGAGACAGGTGAGGTGGCGCAAACCACGCCGTATGAAGCACTGCCGCCATCGGCGGCTGCCGCGCAAGATCGAGTGCATGCAAGCATTAAAACATCCCGCCGCAGCGCAGCTGTTGTCTACGAAGAAGCTGTCGGGAAGTGCTAAGAGTTTTGAACACTCACTGGTATAGCGGGGCTGCGTTGACACGCTGTCAACCGGGACGATAATAATAATAATAATAATAATAATAATTATTATAATGATAATGATAATGATAATGATAATAATGATAATGATAATGATAATGATAATGATAATGATAATGATAATAATGATAATGATAATAATGATAATGATAATAATGATAATGATAATAATAATGATAATGATAATAATGATAATGATAATGATAATGATAATGATAATAATGATAATGATAATGATAATAATGATAATGATAATGATAATGATAATGATAATGATGATAATGATAATAATAATGATGATAATGATGTAATAATAATAATAATGATGTAATAATAATAAATTGGTTTTGGGGTAAAGGAAATGGCGCAGTATCTGCCTCATATATCGTTGGACACCTGAACCGCGCCGTAAGGAAAATGGTAAAGGACGGAGTAAACGATGCCTGAGCGAGGCTTACGGGTGGCTGCTTTAGTTCGGTATTTTCCACGCAGTAGCTGGAGGACTCAACAAGGTGCACTTCATTCCACATAAGTTAAAGCGTAAAAAAGGAAAACACGAGTTCAGACCTGAGCGCTTCTACAAAAACGATTAACGTCTCTTTTGACGGCGCCTTTTAATAGAGATGCACGCCTCTATACGTTGATATTTGCGGCTAGGCTTGTAGAATCCTTGGTAGTCTTCCCAGCACGTCACCGCTGCTTTTTTTTTTTGTTCACGGAAGATTAAAGTTAGCTCACCCAGCTCCACATGATGTACTTAAATGAAATTAAATGAGGTTTTCTAAATTTTCATTACGCACTTCCCACGAATAAAGCGACACAGGAAAGGCAGGTGCTCGAAATAGATGTACATATTTTAGAAGAGTCAGGAAACAGCCATATTTCAGTTACATATAAAGACCAAGTTTTCAGTTACCGGATCTGAAACCTTAACGCGCAAGCGCAACCCTTCCTAAATATTGTAAACTCAATTTTATTCCTACTCGTGGTGACGTGAGCGCAGAATTTGTCCGCAGTCATTCCGAAATTATAGCCTTCTGAGTTTTCAAAATCAAGCCAGTAGATAGTTTTTGGTTAACGAAAAAAAACGGAAGGCACGGTTGCAGAAACGTAATGCATAGTTGAGTGACAAATGGTGGACGAAGAGAATGTAGTGGGTTCTTCACAACGAAAAGTCTATTTCAGAAAGGACAGAAGAAAAACTCGTTTTACCTCTTCTCTTAAGGCGCGCTTGAGGTGTCCAAGGAGATGTGAGATAGTTTCTGCGCCAATTTTTTCTCAAAAACGAATTTTCTTTCGAAAATTGTGGTGCAACCTCTCGCCCTACAGCGTTGACTGTAGTGCCGTAGGTACTGTCATAGGTAGTGTCATAGGCGCGTGGGTGCGTGAGTGTTATTGCACCTAGGGACACTAATGAAAGAATCATTCAATGCTCTCTAGTCGCGAAACTTCCCCTTAACAAATATGGGAGAGATTCATATTGTCACGTATTGGTGGCGGCAGTCCGGCGTACAGGAAGAGAGCGGAAAGTGTTTCCAAACGAAACTCTCTATTAGGCTTACTTGGCCCATAAAGCACTGAATGACTCGGCGTCGGCATAGCAACGGGCTTGCTCGGCGTTGTCGAACGGAATGCCCACCGCTCTCGACCGTGCTCAATTTAAACCTGATAGCAAACTTTCTAGATACGGCGCGCAAAGTTACTACAGTGATCCGGAACAACGTAGAATTCGCTCCGCCTGGATGCGATCAATCTAGATAAATCTGGTCGGGCCTTGCAACCAAAGCGATAAAGCCGCGTGCCGGCAGCTTTGAAGGATGAACAAACAAACAATACACACATTCGCGGCACATGCTGTTCGCCGCTGCCGCGTTGCGGCGCCAGCGTCTGCAGAAGTGCATCGTCCGAGTAGCTTGGCGCTGCCGTGACCGACAATGAAGCCCCTCCGAAGTGAGTTTGGCGGCGATATTCCATGTCCAGGTAATGCGGCTTCTTTGCATGCGACCATGTCGAGCACTTGTTGCGTGTCGGTATGTCGTTACGGTTACAGGCGCGAGACAAAGAATGTCTAGATGGTTGGTTACCTGCCTCGGTGAACCGGAGCTGCCTAGGAAAATGAAACGAGCAGTCGTGCGGCAAGAGGTGATTTTGCCTCTGCTTCGACATATAAGCATGCTTATGAAAACCATTTCATATTTTGACACTTCAAAAACAGTCGACATCGCGCCACTTCGGCGGCAAGTGCACCTAGCGAGCTCGCAGGATTCGTGATACCGGTTTGGTATTAAGGAGAGCAAATTCACAACTTTCAGCAAATGCAAATGGCAATCCAATGCGACTACGGCAGCACTGAGCTGAAATAGACCATTAATTACGTGGCAGTGCGATCGTACAATTATCTCGGAGCGCTCTTGTGACCTGGGCTGCCGATCAATGCTGATTGAGTTCGGCAGCTGGAGTAGGCGTTACTTGTGGGAAAACATCAGGCTGTTTTAATTAATGCAATTTATTTCGACCGGCTGGGAATAATTTACGGAGTACAATTTTCGTAATTGCTACCCGTGGAATAATTTCAGCGAGAAACTAAATAAGCTGCTGTTTTGGCGGCTATAGTTTATGGTTTATAGAGGTTTAACGTTCCAAAGCCAATCAGGCTATGAGGGACGCTGCAGTGTAGGGCTGCGGAAATTTCGACCACCTGGGGTTCTTTAACGTGCACTGACATCGCACAGTACCCGAGCATTTAGAATTTCGCCTCTATCGAAATTCGACCTCTGCGGCCCGGATCGAACCCACATCTTTCCAGACAGCCGCCGAGCACCATAACCACTTAGCAACCGCGGCGGCTTTCGGCTGTTAGAAGCTAAATTTTGTTTTTCTTTGTGAATAACGTGCCTACGGCGATTCATAGCTTGCAACGCGAAGGTGAATTGGCGTTGGTGGATTTCGGATCCGTGTTTTGTAATAACTAATGATAAATCTTTTTTTTTTCGTCGCCAGCCCGAGATGAAAAATTGCCAAAGCTGCCGCACTGCAAACACAAACATAATGCCATTTTTTTCCTTATCAGCTCACAACTCACGATGTTAAACTGACTACGCTTTTCATGGAGCACTTGGCGCGCTCGGTAAAGAAACATGTGTAGTAAGAACGGCAAAAGGATAATAGATATAGTTAAGAACGAGCTTTCAACGCTGTTAAAACGGCTGCATTGGACTTGGCAGCATGATTTTTGGACGTAATATAAATATATGCTCGAAAGTGGGCCAGTGAATGTCGTAGACACACTAGATAATCAATCAATTATATTCCTAAATGCGATCGAAGAGGACAGAGAACCAGCCCTCTAAAGCGATGATCTGAATACCGAACTGAATACCTACTGAATACACCGAGACGCCATGCGCATGAACCATTAGCGGCATTGCGATGACACTCCATTTATTTCAGGGAAACAGTGCTTATTAGAGGTAAAAAACTGCCTCATTAATGAGGGAGTTTTTAATAAGACAGACAATGAGGCCGTTCCCTGCAGGTAAGCATAGAGGGCTAATTACCAACTGACGCCGTAATTGAAGAGAGAACTCAATAATCGTTTATTTTACAAAAACAACGACAAAAAATAGCGTTGCTTGTGTATGCTTCGTTCTGTCCGCGCCACACTCTGTTTGCTAATAACTCCCATGAAAAACGCGCTCCTTGATAAATATCAAATTTATCTCATGTTTCCGAGAGCGATTTCTCTACTTCAAAGTAATAGTTCACGCATTCTGATGACGCCGGAACCGGAAATTGCAAAGAAGCCGGAACCAGAAAATGCAATGAAGCCGGTACCAGAAAATTGTAATGCACTTAGATTCTGCTGGACATTAATTTAAGGTCACTCGGCATGTTAAAATACATTTGGAACAGTCTAGGAGTGTCAAATAACGTGTGTATAATTTACAACTGAAACAAGTGAAGAGTATTTCATGCTTTGAAAATGTCTCGCCAACTTCCTCACGACGAAGTTTTCTAGTTAGGTCGAATCCCCTCGCAGTCTGTGATGAATGAAGATGACAGGAAAAAAAAAATGTTTTCATATTCTGTTTTGCAAAAATATCAAATAACGGAAAAAGCCAACGACAATGCCGCAAGAGAAATAATGCATCTTCATTCAGAAAAATGTGCTGTTGAAAACGAAGAAAAAGAAGACGCCATTATTTTATTGTTTTGAGGCTTTCTGCATAACAACTTGTCTGATGGCTTAAGCAACCTTACCTGGTTTTTTTTTTTTCAGTTCGGTCATTGTTAAAGTTAACCTTTCTTCTCGCTGTTTCTTGGTTTCGAAGTACTTAAACAAGGACCATTTCCGTTTTCGCTCACTAATTTGCTGTGCTTGTATTTCAGAAAATCTTGAGCAGGACACAGCTGCGCAGTCACAATTTTTCACGCGCTACCTTTTTTTTTTTTTTGAAGCGATGTTTATTGCCTCAGGCCATAAAAACTATGAAGTGAGAGATGAGTAAGATGCTTAAATGAATGAAAAAAAGGTGGGCTGATCTGATCAAATCAAGAAGTGAACGATGATATGGACCCTGTGTCCAGGCAATACAGGAATCCGGATTGTCCGGTGAAAGTCCCACTGCCGCCAGGTGCCGAATTCTCGTCGGCTTCACCGCCGGGCAGTCCCACAACAGGTGGTGGATATCCGCCTCACAGTCTCTTTTCTTGCAGACTGGACACTCGGGGCGGGGATATAAATCTTTGAAATGCGGCCACTTGCGTGTCAAAACTGGAGTTAGGGCAACCACGACCCGTATCCTCCGAAGCGCAACCTCCTCTGCACGGGTAAGACCACGGGGGAGAGTGACCGCACACGGAGGAATTAAAGCACGTGTGCGGTGCCGGCGGTGTTCCTTTCTTGTTAAAAGGAGGGTGATGTCATCCAGAGTGAGGACTCGAGGCAAAGACGAGGTTAGGGTCGAAAGGCGTGTCGCAGAATCCGCGCGGTTTTGTGCGTTCAGGAGGTTACACGGGACCCACTCAATACGGATTTGCTGCGGGATGCGTGCCGCTAGACGATGGATGTCTTGGCAGATTTCTGGGATGCGACTGACTCGTCGCAGTAAGCGTGTGACTTGAAGAGCGTCGGTGTGAATCACAATGCGGGCCGTGGGTAGCAAGGGAACAGCGGCCACAAAGCAAAGTGCCTCTTGAACCGCAAGCATTTCCGCACAGAAGGAGGAAGAAGGTTCTGAGAGGCGAAACCTTGACGTTTTGTTCAGAGCACGCTTGCAAAGACAGTAAACTGCCGTTGTTGTTTCGCAGGCGAAGGTGTTTGCGTCAACGTACGTACATAACGATAGAGCCATGCGGCAGATTGGCGTTTTGCTCTGTAATTCGGTCGCGAAACGACGTTGCCGCGCGGGTAGATGATGACCGACGTAGATCAGTTGGCTTGTTATCGCTTAGCTGCACAAAACGCCATGGAGGAAGAACTGGCGGGGGCGGCTGTAGAAGGGAGTGCGATGAAGCATATGCCCTGAGTGCTCACGTTGTGTGTGTAAGGCTTGACTTTAGGCGGCGAGCATCGCGTCGTTGCTGCACTAGCTCATCTAGTGTATTCAGCTGCGCATGTTCTTGGAGCTTCTAGGCGATCCTATTGAGCCCTCGTGAAATGCTGGAATTGGGCTTGGTAAACGAGGCGCGGTTGTACAACCGCCCGCACAAACTGTCGTACAACATGAGAGTGGGCTCCGCCTGTTTTAGGAGCAATGCGTCTAATCACACCCAACGCCTTAATTGCTTGCTTTTTAGCCCGAGAAATCCAAGAAGTACCTGTTCCTAACTCGTGTATTGTCAAGCCCAAGATTTTTACGGTCGAACTTTCTTGAATTGGAGTTCCGGATAGATGGAGACGAATTGGTGTTGCAGCCAGTTTGCGGCGCCCCCAGCGGTTGGCGACTGACATGAACATAGTTTTGCTCACTGAAAGCTGCAGACCAATTGAAGAAGCAAAATTCGACGTAATATCTATGGCTTATTGTAGGCCTGCTGCTTGAGTCATCAGGTCGTTGTGAGTGCTCCACACCTTTATGTCATCAGCATACAATAAGAACTTAATTTCAGAGACATCATGTAAGCGCCAAGCAAGCGGGATAAAAGCAATATTAATGTTTGCGATAACACCGATCCCTGGGGAACTCCGCGAAGAGGCACAAATGATCCGACGGTCTC
The DNA here is from genome assembly GCF_052857255.1 of Amblyomma americanum. NCBI lineage: Eukaryota > Metazoa > Arthropoda > Arachnida > Ixodida > Ixodidae > Amblyomma > Amblyomma americanum. The sequence goes on along the minus strand of NC_135499.1, from coordinate 155,542,419 downwards.
GCCACTGAGGCATATCGCAAAGTGTCGGCCTTCAAGGAAGGATTTAACAAAATTGCGCACTCTAACGGGGAAATGCAGCTTGTCAAGCGATTCCAGGATGGTAGCATGACTGATATTATCATACGCCTTATCAAGGTCCATGGCTAGTACAGTACGTACTTTGTGGCTGCGAGTTGAAGCCAGAACTGCTGAAGCTAAGACAGCCAGTCCATCTTCTGTACCTATGGACGTACGAAAGCCAATTTGGCGGGATGGTAGAAAACATGGTGCTCAAGCCACCATGAGAGTCGTGTGGCAAGCTTTTTTTAGGTAAGCTTGCATAATGTTGGCGTAAGCGATATAGGCCGGAAATTTCCAAGGTCTGTCGGCGGCTTCCCCGACTTTGGTATGAGGATCACAATAGCCGATTTCCAGGTTTCTGGTACGACGCCTTCAATTCATGCCTTGTTAACTGTGGTTGAGGAGTTGAGGCACTACAGCGGAGCTTATGTTCTTGTAAACCTCGTACGGAATGGAGTACGGACCGGGCGCAGTCTTTCGAAGGGCCTCGTCTATTTCTGCAAGCAACTCGGGCATTGGAAATGGGCTTTCGAATCCCTCGGCGTCGGCTGTAGATGGGAGCTTATCGACATGTGCTGGAATGGCAGCCAAGGGGGCTCCTATGACCCTTCGAGGCAACACATCATACATGGTAAAAAACTTCCGCGCTGCCTCTCTGGCGAAATCATCCGGAGCTAAGATAGCTGCGAAGCATGCTGTGGCCGCTGCGTCAGGACGACGGGAACCATGTTCCATTGCACGAAGCGTTCGCCAGAGAGCAGCATTAGATGCCTTTGTCGAGAACTGCCCACACCACGCATGCCACTGCCGTCGCGAGAGATCGTGTTCATATCTGCGAGCCTTGACAGTAAGGTAATTCAGCCTTGTCCGTGCTTGCGCAAAAGTCGGGTCTCGGGAAGCTACCATCTGCGCTTGTCGGCCATCTTCTCTTGTACGTCCAGGTGACAGCTGTAGTCTTATTCAGCGCAGTTTGTATGCAGTCCACAAGTAGTGTAGATGATTGCAGAGAGAGATCTTCGACGGTGGTGCGAAACGTGTCCCAGTTGACCTCAGAACACCGACGGCGTAATTGGCGGGCCGTTAATGGATTGAGACTGATGATGATAGGATGGTGGTCACTAGCCCAGCAGTCTGGCTCTAGGTGCCACGATAGAGTCCCGGGTCCTGACCACCACGTAAGGTCCGGAGCATATGTTGGACTGCGAGCATGGCGCACAGCCCGCGTTGCTGAATCTGGATGATTGAGTAAAACAAACAGCGCATCCGCGATTGCGTCCCGCACACGCCTACCTCGGTGGCTTGAAGTGGGGTACCCCCAGTCCGGATGAGGGACGTTAAAGTCACCACCGACTAAAACAGGCCACCCTGGGTGCTGTCGTGGTAGTGTTAATAACCACCTGAGATTAATGCGGGAGGGAGCTCCAGCGACGGGTCTTACATAGTATGACACGACCACAACAGTTGCCTTGGGAAGCTTCACAGCCACTGCGACTACCTCTTGATATGACGTGCACCAGTTTTCTAGAGAGAGGCGAACTTGAGCAAAACGCGCATCAACGTACACCACCGCATTTCCCAGAGGGGCAACAGTGTGCACACGATGGTCGTTCATTGAAGGAGACATGTGTCCATTAAAGCCCGGAATGGATGGCAAGGCAATGGTCTCCTGCAGTGCAGGGACCAGACCTGGAGCTTGTTCATGCGAAGTAGAGATTTGAGCTCTCCCAGCTTTGTGGAAAGGCCTCTGCAGTTCCATTGGAGCGCAACCACAAACACGTGTACTCGCCATTTTCGATTAGGCTTCCCAGCGTTGTAATAGAACTAATGTCAGGTTAGATAACTGGTTTACCATAAATCGGAGGAGGGATGTTGTTGAGTTATCCTGCAGTGCTGCAGAAGACCTGGTAGAACCTGTGAAAAACGCATGAGGGCTGGACGTAGTCGAAGGCGCTGCAGCATTGACTGGCGTTCAGTGGGATTTCACTGGTTGTCTACGGCGAGCAAGCAGTTCACGGCGTTGCCGTAGCTTAGAGACCTCGGCTAGAAGGAGTGCAATTTGGTCGTCAACTGCGGCCATGCACGCAGAGGTTCCAGTATGCTGTGCTTTCGTGTAGATTGAAGGCGACGGCGATCCTTGCTCACTTTATCACAGTACGACTGTTGGGCAGGCGCTGCAGGTGGATTGGGCTCAGAAAGCTCTGGCCAGTCGTCTTCATCCCACTGAAGAGCCGCAAACCTGTCGGATGTCTGTACCGGGTATCTGTTTTCATTCGGAGGCACTTGCTTACGGATCCTACGCCGAACCTTCTCAGTTGCTTTCTGTTTTGTTGGGAAAGTTAGAGAGGTGATTTCGTGGTCGTAAGTCTTGCAAAGTCCGCACTTGTAAGACGGTGTGCCTTGTGGCAGAGCAGAGCCTCATCTTGTGCTGAAAAAGGGCATGATCGGCGCATGTGGCCAGGTCTGAAACAGCTATAGAAATAGGCAGCACTCGGTTTGTAAGGGCGAGGCCGCAGAATACAGCCATAGTAGTAACGTCGTTCTGGGAGAGTTGGTGGGCCCTGTAGTGTCACGATGCACGAGCGCCCCTTTCCCATGCACTGCGCTTGGATGACACGGTGAGTTGGACAGTACAGCTCACGCTGGAGGTTCGTCTGGTCTTCGGCGACGTCGATGTTGTAAACAACACAGCGTTGTAGGTCCGAACCTTCTACTAGGTACACCTGGACCGGCACTGAGATCTCGCTTGTAATCGATATGCACTTGAGCGTTTGCAGACGCTCGACAGCAGCCACAGTCAGGAGCCACAAAGAGATGGTGTTAGATTTCGTTCTAGACGTAAAGCCACGAAATCCTTTGGACCCAAGACACTCGTCCAGGTTCGCGTGAAGAATCCTATTCGGAATGTCTGTCAGGCTTTTGGCTGCCAGAGCTTTAATGGCCACTTTATACGATACCGATCCCGATGTCGGCACAGCCACCTGACTGGCATACGCTGGGCAGGAACGCTTGCCTTGTGGGCTGCAGTTGGAAGAAAACGAGTCCTGTGCAGTGTCCCCTGATGGGCGCTTTTGAGAACTGGGTGAAGCCGGTGGCACGGATGGAGGCGCTGAAGACAGGTCCATTGGCGAGCTCTCCTCCTCACGCTGCACGGTTGCAGCCCTATCTAGCCGTGGAGGCTGGGCAGCCATTGCCAAGTTCCGCCCAGAGGGCAGATCGCTCACGGGGTGAGGTGCATTTGGAGAAGGCGGGATGTGCGCTGCCGCTTATGGACCGGAAGCAGGGACCGACGCTGGCAAAGCCACCTCTGCCAGCGCGTCACCGGTGGCTCTAGGCCTAGCCTCGGAGCCCAGTCCAGCTGCCGGGATGACTGAAGGACATTTGGTTACTGCCACCCAGTCAGATGGCGAATGAGCCTCGGGAGCTCCCTCGGATGGTGCGAAGTCAGTTTTCTTGATATAAGAAACGTATTTATGCGGATGGCGAGATTTTTCACTGGAGCGATGTGCAGCCACCTTAGCAGGGACACTACGTCTTCCAGGCGCGACCTTTTTGTCCTCGTTTGGGTTTACACCAGTAATCAACTTGGTCACGCAAGATGGCGCATTCCTCGCGACGTCACTGGCAGCAGTAAACACGTCGATCTACACATTTGTAGGATCACTTCGAGAAAGATTACGGCCAGAAGAGGCACCCCTACAACCGGAGCTCGTGTTGGCATAACTTTGCGTCTCAGCGGCGTGATGCTGTCACTCATGAATAATACATGGCAACGCACCAAGGGGAAGTTCTCTCAGAGAGCCTTGCGCCAGGAAATATTGCGCCTTCCTGTTTGCGCACGAGAGCTTTTGACAGCATTGGTACATGATAAATCTCCTTGCAACAGCAGCAGAAAATGTGCTGCATCACGTGTAGTGTTTAAGACCGAAACTATCGCACATTTGTGGACATAGGTGATAAGCGACACGAGTTAGTTAATTGCTACTTGGGCTGCGTGTGCCAAGGCTTTTTGTATCTTGCAGAGCAGACGAATATGTGAGAGCCGACTCATCTCCACACAGAACTTCATTTTTGACATCTAGGAGTCATTTCACGTTATCTTATAGCCTATTTATGTCTATATTAGTACAAATATCAGGGGAAATGTGTGCATGAATACAGCGCAAACCGCGAACGGCGGAGGTAAAATGCGAATCGTAGAACTTGTCCGAAATATGACGCTAAGAAAATGTTCCTTTTAAAGCATCCTACTTCGCTACATGCCGTGGGAAGGGCGTTACTTGGATTCAGTGTGTTCTATTTTTTTGTTGGTTTACGGTTTATGGGGGCTTAACAACCCAAAGCGGCTCGGACTATGAGGGACGCCGGAATGGAAGGCTCCTGATAATTTCGAGCACCTGGGGTTCTTCAAAGGGGCTCTGACATCGCACTGGACACGAGTCTCTAGCATTTTACTTCCATCGAAATGCGACCGCCACGGCCGCGGTCGAAACCGTGTCTATCGGGTCTGCAGCCGACCTTCATAAGCACTTAGCGACGGCGGCAGCAATCATTTTATTCTTGGACCATATCATTGCGGAGCGGAGTATGAATACAGGCAGAAATGCATAAAGGAAGAAGATAAGGCAGGTCTCTTAATCAATTTCGAATTTTCAAAACTGCAGAAGCTCTAAGTGAAATTTCATGGTCGTTTTTTGTTTTAAAGCTTGCCTAGGGTGTCCAGGATTAGAAGCTGCAATACCATTGCCGAGTACTCTTCAGCACTTTACTTCACAGGGATAGCCTTCTCCGGTGTTATATCAGACGAGACAGAATTGTTACGCGGGCACTGCACCCTTGTGTTGTTTAATAGAGGTAATTATCTGAGGGTATAAAGGCAAGGTGTGCAGCTTCTCAACGGAAACTAACGTATCTTGGACAGTACCCATCTACGCGACAAAAGAATAAGTGCTCACAGAGTAAGGAACGAACGCGCTCTCAGGAACCTATTAACAACAGGACAAGGAACATAGGAAGGAGGAAGGGGTGAACGACAGAAAGCATGACCGTAACATTAGGGCTGAGTAACAAAATATCTTTCAGTACAGCATCAATTAAGAAAAAGGCTACACTATCATGATGGACGATGCGTGCATAAATAAAGAGTAGGCTTTCCGGGGCAAATGTGCTTGCGGTGCCCAAGCAACTGCGAAGGCGGTAAATAAAAGTTCTTAAAAATTTTCCCATCAGTTGTGTGGGAGTAACATAGCCGCTTAGCAAATGATATGAAATCTAGCAGAAAACGCACAACAAAAATGCAAGCTTATTTTTGTGTGCACCACGAGGACAGCGAAGACAGAGCAGCCATATAAGAAATATTAGTCACGCGTAGAATGCGGGAAAATGTGTCCAGTCTCCTGCCATAACTTCTTTTCTCCTATTTCGTTTACGCAAAAGGTGCAGCAGTCGAACTCAGAAATACAAATTGAAGGCAGAGGAATAGCAGGGTAAGTGTCTCAACGTTAGTAAAGCAGCAATTGGCAACGGGCAACGATAGGAATCAGTGTGATGAAACAAGTTAGTACCAGGCCAAAAAGTATAACTTTCGCATAGTCAAAACGGACGCCCAACGAGAGAAATTATTCTCGACAGAAACCGGGAAATGGTGGGAGCGAACGAAGATCCGTCCGCATGGAACTTGATAAGGCGCAGCTACACGGATGGGATTGCATTGTATGGGGGTTTCAATGTCCCGAAACGATAACAGGCTACGAAGGACATAGTAGTGAAGGGCTCCGGCCATATGGAGTTATTTAACATGCGTTGACACAGCTCACGGGGGTTCTTGTATTTCGCCTCTGTCGAAATGTGGCTGGAATCTAACCCATTACCTTGGTATGAGCAGGTGGACAGCAAACCATCTGAACCACCGCGGCAGGTGGAGCCGCATGCAAAGGTCATTTATGAAAAAGCTAAAACAGTAAAAGATAAAAATAGCAGCTCTTCAAAAGCACAATGTCACGTAGGCAGTGCTACAGTTCGGGTCAAGCTTTTTTCTGACAAAAAAATACACCCGAGAAAGACAGGAGTTCACACCGCGAAAAATTGCAGCAGGATAGGAACATCGCTGAGACAACCTTTTTGATCGATTCATTTGTCAATCTGTTCTCTTGCTCCTTTATCCTTCAGAGCTGCCACTTGCGACAATGATTTGACAGCAAGGATGCAGTATCTTTGGAAAGGTTCTGGTATCGACAGCCACGCGATCACCAAAAAAGAAGCAAGAACCGGACCGACAAAACACACGAAGGATCCAC